>NC_060276.1:95758543-96058543 GCF_021613505.1 Equus quagga
TATATATATATATATATATACACTACATTTTCTTTATCCATTCATCCATCGATGGACTCATAGGTTGCTTCCATGTCTTGACTATTGTAAATAATGCTCCAATGAACATGGGGGTGCATATATCTTTTTGAGTTGGCGTTTTTGTTTCCTTTTGGTAAATACCCAGAAGTGGAATTGCTGGATCATATGGTAGTTCTAGCTTTAATTTTTTTGAGGAAACTCCATACTGTTTTCCATAGTGACTAGACCAAGTTTCATTCCCACCAACAGTGTACAAGGGTTCCATTTTCTCCACATCCTTGCCAACGCTTTTTATCTCTTGTCTTTTTGATAATAGTCATTCTAATAGGTGTGCAGTGATATCTCAATGTAGTTTGATCTGAATTTCTCTGATGATTAGTGGTGTCGAGCACCTTTTCATGTATCAGTCATCTGTATATCTTCTTTGGAACAATGTCTATTCAGTTCCTCTGCCCAGTTTTTTAATTGGATTGTTTGTATTTTTGTTATGGAGTTGTATGAGTTCCTTATGTATTTTGGATATTAGTCCCTTTATGAGATATATGGTCAGCAAATATTTTCTCCCATTCTGTAGGTTTCTTTTTCACTTTTTTAATGGTTTCCTGTGCTATGCAGCAGCTTTTTAATTTGATATAGTCCCACTTGTTTATTTTTGCTTTTGTTGCCTTTGCTTTGGGAGTATATCTGAAAAATCACTGCCAAGACCGATGTCAAGGAGCTTGCTGCCTATGTTTCCCTCTAGCTTTATGGTTTCAGGTCTTACATTCCAGTCTTCAATCCATTTTGAGTTAATTTTTGTGTATGGTGTAAGATAGTGGTCCAGTTTCATTCTTTTGAATGTGGATGTGCAGGTTTCCCAGCACCATGTATTGAAGAGACTGTCCTTTCTCCATTGTATAGTCTTGGCTCCTTTGTCATAAATTAATTGATCATATATGCGTGGGTTTATTTCTGGGCTCTTGATTCCATTCCATTGATCTATGTGTCTATTTTCATGCCAATACCATACTATTTTCATTACTACAGCTTTGTATCATAGTTTGAAATCAGAAAGCGTGATGCCTCCAGTTTGTTCTTCTTTCTCAGGATTACTTTGGCTATTCGAGGGCTTTTGTAGTTCCATACAAATTTTAGGATTGTTTGTTATATTTCTGTGAAAAATTTCATTAGAATTTTGATAGGAATTGCACTGAATTATGTTTTAAAACCCTCACAGAGGGCTTTTGTAAATTGGTTTGGGTTATGAACTGTTTTTGTCACTTGCTGCCTCAAGACATTGAGCATCTCCAAAGAGGATAAAATAAGTGGTCAGAAATGTCCAAGGAATTATTGACCCTTGTGCTCTGATGTGCTGCCTTCCCCTTGTACTTTACACTTTCTGTGTGCCAAGCCATCTTATAGCCCTAAAGGGTAAACTGACCTGTCTCATTATCTTATATGGTAAACTGACCTGGGCCAGGTCAGGAGTGTGGAGTGAGATTTGAAAAGATTGTGGGATAGGAAGCCTTACTTAGATTTCTAAGCCTAAGGCATATGTTCCCATATGTAATGCTTCTTCCCAAAGAAATGCTGCAGTAGAGATTACAGGGTTATCACTTTGTTATTAATAAAGTAGTACATTTTTTAAACTTGGCTATTGTATTTATTACCATCATCATTATCATCACCTTGGGTGGACATTCATCTGTCAGAAACTTTTAGACGGGAGGCCAGTAGTACGATTTACCCATCAAAGTTCCACTGAAACTTTAACAAGAAGTAAAACTACCGTAAAAAACACAAAATATACTATTACTTTACTCTGTATATGATAATTATTAATTAAACCTTATTTAATTTGTAGCCATCAAAGTTTTTCCTATTATAGCTTTAATAAATAATTTTGCTATGATTTAAATATGGTAAATATCAAGTATAATGATTTGTGAAAAATCATGGTTGCTTTTTATGAAATAATGTATGATTAACAATTATTAAAATATGAAAACAATATTTGAATTAGATGTGTCTTCTAGTTCCAGCTTTGATACCGAATTGGTAACCTTCAACTCATTTCACTTCTCTATCAAACTTTGCCTTCTTTCAGTGAAAATAATAATCTCAAGTGTCAAACTCCCCAGAGCAACACGGCACTGTGCCAGGAATATACGGCAATTCGATAAATACTTCACAACATGAATTATGTTGAGTTGTTTGGAACCAAATTACTAATGATGAATTTCCATCAATGGTATTACCTTCAGGAGGATAGTTAATATTGAATCCTTGGTATTGTTTTTGTAAAGACAAACCTGTTATCCTCTATTCTTTTTTTTTTTTTTTGAGGAAGATAAGCCCTGAGCTAACTACTGCCAATCCTCCTCTTTTTACTGAGGAAGACTGGCCCTGAGCTAACATCCGTGCCCATCTTCCTCTACTTTAAATGTGGGACGCCTACCACAGCATGGCTTGCCACACGGTGCCATGTCCACACCTGGGATCTGAACCGGCGAACCCCGGGCTGCTGAAGCAGAACATCCGCACTTAACCGCTGTGCTACCAGGCCAGCCCCCTATCCTCTATTCTTGAAAAGGAAAATAATTGAACTGAATGCCAATACTTTGAAATTTTCAAAATACTAAATCTTTTCCAAGTCATATCATAAAACTAACAAGGCTTTTATCTATTTCACATGATGTCTTCTGATTTGTATACACTTTTCATTCAATCTTTATTACCCAATTATTTGGTGAGTTCTCACTGAGAATCAGTGAGCATGGATTCTATTATTGAACATGTGTATGTAAGACATATCCAGGCCTCAGCAGACTGGATGAATAAATAAATCAGACTTCCATTATGTATAAAAATCAATTTTTTTATCTTAAAACAATTTCATGTAGGTATTTAATCCCCCCCAATTATAGGTTGAATTTTGTCCCTCAAGAAGATACATTCAAGTCCTAATCTCCAGCATTTGTGAATGTGATCTTATTTGCAAGTAAGAGCTTTGCAGAAGTAATCCAGCTAGCATGCAGCCATACTCAGTTAGTATAGGCCCTATTCCAATTACCGGTGTCCTTATGTTGGTGTCGCAATCCAATGTACACATCAGGATAGATACAGAGAGGGCTGATGGCCACTCTGAGTTTATTATAGCCAGTGACTCAATATATACATAGCTTACATCTGTTAAACATACACAGGTGTTCTGGACAATGTAATTAGCGAATGCCAAGAATTCTTAGTGATTTCTCAAGGAGCCCTCCCTCGGCCTCTGTTTGGATATTATCATGTTATTGCTGTGCTCGTATATTTTATCTCAGAGCATGCAAGGACTCCTAGGCAACGGCCCCTCCTGCTCCCGATATGGTGTCTCCATCTGTGCCCCTGGGCGACCAGTGCCTGGCTTAGGTTGCCTTCCCCTGGAGGTCTTACCCGTCACGGCCTAACGGGCCTTCTCACCTCCGGGTCACAGTTTGTTGGCAAGCCTTTTCCAGTGATTATTAACCCTTCCTGCATCAGGGGCGGCTACACCTTATAAGAGGGAAATTTGGACACAGAGACACACAGAAAGAACACCACGTAACAATGGAGGCAGAGATTGGAGGGATGCAGCTGCAAGCCAAGGGACACCAAAGATTTCTGGCTGTCACCAGAAGCTGGAAGAAGGCATGGAAGGATTCTTCCTACGAGCTTCTGAGGGAGCATAGCCCTGCCAACCTTTGATTTCAGACTTCTAGCCTGCAGAACTGTGGGAGGATAATTTTTTTTAAGACGTCTAGTTTGTGGTAATTGTTATGGTAGCCCTAGGATGCTAATACACACCCTCCCTCAATTATCCTCTAGTTAATTCTGCCTTGCTACTTCTATCTTGCATTAGATTATTGTTATCATCCTTAGTCCAGATGTCCACTGATGCTAATTACGAATGTCAGATCATCAACAGTCTATACTGTTAATATTTATAGTTTGTTGCTATGTGAGATGAGGATTCTATCCATAAGTCCTTCTAGAAATCCAATTTCTTCTCAGCTCCTTGTATCCAGCAAATAAATAACTCAGACAAGAACATGGGAACGCCATGGGAACATGCACCAATTCACATACAGTGAACCTTAAATCCATGCAGAGCCAATAACCATTTCTCAAAAGGAAACATGTTCTCTGCAGATACAGCTTTGGAAAAACCACAGCATTTCAAATCTATTTCTGAAGAGGGTGTGGGCTTTGCATTTGTGAAATTAAAAGATCTTTTCAGATGTTTATATTTTTTCCCCAAACAATGGAACAATCACCCTTTAATTCTAGTGACTGAAAACTCGTTGCAGCTTTGAAATGGCGATTTTTCATTTTCTAATGAAAGAGGCTTAAGAAAACACTACCACAACCTTACAGCAGAATATCATATCCTGACCAGATAGAGATATTGTGTCAGTTTGCCGTGATTCAAAATACTGTTTAGGTTACACATGAAGGTCTAAAATGTGCCTTTAATGCAACAGAAGCTGAAGATATTCTTTAATCACAAAGGATAAAGACTTGGGTGATTTCAGTAGTCCATTTAAGCAAGATCTTTTGCATTCGCTAGTGTAGTTACCCATGATCCCTTTGTCCACCTAGACCCACTGATGGTGGACCCAGGTATTTGCAGATAATGTACAATAGGTCCTACTAGGGCAGATGAGTTAATATCCTTCTGGGTTGCTGTCCATTTGTACCAACTCCTCCCACCAGTCACCTTTTTACACTACTATTTTTAAACTCTCTCTTGAATAACTGTTACAAAGCACAACATAAGAGGAAATTGCAGTAACCATAGATACAGAGAAGGACAAATACATTCAGCGCTGATAGTTCAGGCTTGGAATTAGGATTTGAGATTTCCCTGATTAATTACCCTTAATAGAGTTAGAAATACAGATCTTTTAAATGTGGATAAAGATTTAAAGGATTTCTGGAGTCAAGATAAATATCATAGCATGATTCACATAGCTCTAAATAAAAATTTGAAAAGAAAGTCCTTCAAAATTTCCTTGCAGCACAACATAAATGACCCTGAGCATGAGGCCATTTGAACAGCAGTTATGCGTCTACTTACATGTTGACATAAATAATATCAATATGAATAATATAAATAATATTTGCCCGAATATTTGCACATTGTCAAAATAAAGTAACTAGATGTTTTCTTATTTTTATGTGTGTTGTGTGGAGTTTATAAAAATTTCCCGAACACCCTCTTTGCAGAGAGCATCCATTACTGTATAGGCTGGTTTTACAAATTATGAGTTGAAATGCATTAGTTGATTGTAAAATCAATTTAGTAGTTTGTAGCCAGTATTTATTTAAAAGTGAAATCGAATAGGATAGGGTTTAATAGAATAGGAAGCATTAGCACGGCTTATAAAGAAAAGGTTAATTATTGCTTCGTGAGACTTTTAATTCAATTTTATACATATGTGTGTATGTTTGTGTGTTGAGTTGTGCATTGCATGAAGTAAAATGTATTTTCTACAGTAGATTACAGTCAGAGATATTTGAAAGTAACTACAAGTTCATAGTAGTATCTTGAAAAATCACAAAGGATATTATTAGAATTGCTCGTTTATGAAAAAAATCAAACACTCATTTGTTAGATTCTAATCATTGATGTCACTTTTAATTAGGAACAATTTTCTGAATTACAATATTATCAGATTCATTTTAAATTCATTATTGCATTACTACAATAAGATAAAACAATATAGCTTATTTTTTTACTTATCCTAATTATACCTGACCAGGCTAACTGTGTGTGTGTTATTTGTGTGTTAAATTTAGTAAGATTTTCTATCTAAAGTATTATTGCTTCAATTTTTTGTGTTTTTAAGTACTCAATTGTTAGTAAAACACTAAGAGTTTCATATTTAAATTTTGATAATATAACAAGTTCTTTAGCTAGTAAAGTTATAACTGAGCCAAAGACCTGTGCTTTAAGTATGCTATAGTTTTCTATAATATCTAGGAAAAAATTGTAACTGAAAATCATAACATCAGACTCTTATCTTGTTTCATAGTGTATAAAACAAACCTCAAAAGGATACTACATCTCTTCTTGGAATAGCATCATGATCTTTATACTCCCCGGATTTCCGGAAGCATAAATTTGTGGAGTTTCTCAAATGCTTATAAATTATAAACCTAAGAGAAGGACCAATACAGAAATGTGATTAGAACCACCTTGAATCCAAAGGAGGATAAAACACCCAGATTAAACTGATGAAAGGTACAGTTGTTCTCACTAGAATACTCGAAGCTTATTCATGAATAAACTTCCTTATCTTTTTAAAATGCAAATTAGATCATGGCATCATCCACCCTTCTTGGCTCTTCCACCCCTTTCCTAAATTTAAAAGCCTTTGATGGCTTCCCAGTGCTTTTAGGATACAGACAAACTTCCCTAGTTGTGTGTTTTGGTCCCTTTCGGTTGGGTCTTGAATACCTCTCTGGCCACATTTCCCTCCATCTCAATCCTTACTTCATTCCCTCTCTTTACTATACTGGCCTCTTTCTATTCTTTCTTACAGCCACCGGCCAGGCCATCCGCCATGCTCTGTCGCACTCTCCAGCCAGAGAGCCATTTTGTATATTATTCTCACTCCCTGGAACTCTTTCTTTCTTTGATTCTTTCTGTCTTTCTTTCATCTATCCATCCACTCACCCAACCATCCATCCATTCAACAATTTAACTTTTAGGTAATAGGGACTGTATAGACATAGGGGATTGTACAGAGTACAGAACGGACAAAAAATCCTTATCCTTATGGAGTTCACTTTCTATCATGGGTCAGGGGAGAGAAAAACAATCAGATAAGCAAAATGTGTCATATGTCATAGGTTGTAAGTTTTATGGAGAAACATAAAATAGGCAAAGGCGATGGGGAATAGTGGACAGTAAGGATGGGTAATAGCAATTTTAAGTAGGGAGGTCACAGATGGCCTCAGTGAGAAAGCAAGCAAATATCTGAAGGAGGTGAAGGAGCGAGCCATGTAGTTATATCAATGGCAGTGTATCCCAGGCAGGTAAAATAGCAAGTGCAAAAGTCCTGAGGTTGTTTAAAACAGCAAGAATGACTGGGTTGGGTGAATAAGAGAGTAGTAGGAGATTAGGTTAAAGAGAAAGGGAGAAGGCAAGGGTTGCATACATGACCCTCATAAGCCATTGCATGGCTTTACATTTGACTTCTATTTAGAGTGAAATAGGAGGCCATTAAACATTTTGAATAGGGAAGTGTCTTTATCAGCCTTATTTTTAATTAATTAACTAAAATTTATTGTCCATAGAGGACAGCACTCTGATTGCTGTTTTGAGAATAGTCTGTAGTGAGGCTAAAAGTTGAAGCAGGGAAACTCTGTAATACCTTTAAATTTTTTTGAATTGATACATTGGGAAGAAAAATTTAGAAATGGTAAGAAAGATACATGGTCGGAAAAATCGAGATTCAGGATATACACATACATATATGTGCACATATACAAATAAATATATATATATATTTGTCCATATATATAAATAAACAAAACATAAATAAATTTTTAACAAAACAATACTTACTCTTTCTTTACATTATACAGTTCAATATTTTCTATGTTATTATTTTCTATGACATTGTTTTTATGCTGTTTATAAGGCACAAAATATATTAATTTTATGACTTACTAATGGGTCATAACCCAAAAACATATAGAGGGATATGAAATGAATCAGAAAAGTGATGGTGATGGAAGCAGCTTTGGAGGTAGGGAGATGTAGTTGTATTCTGGATGTATTTTAAAGGTGAGGGGTGAGAGAAAAACTGAGGAAAAATGAATGACATTAAATTTTGTGGCCTGAGAAACTGGAATATCGATGTTGCTATTCACAATGACGGAGAAGGCACTTGGAAGAGCAGATCTGGTGAAAGTAGATATGACAGATGAAGAGCCATGTTTTGGGGATATGGATCTTGGAATGTGTATTTCATACTCAGAAGGGGGACCATGAATAGTCCATTGGCTCTAATAGACAAGACTTCAAAAGAAAGATCCTTCAGTTGATGAGCTGTTATTTACAGATTTCAAATGAATCATTTCTTCCTCAAAGAAGCCCTCCCTTCCCTCCCCAAAGAAGCCAAGTGCTGCTATTATAGACACTGAAGCAACACGTATCTCCCTTTGATACAGCTGCAAGTTTACATTTGCTTGTGTGATTATTTGATCAATACTTTCCCACCTTTCTCAAAAGATTGGATGTCCAATTAGGATAGAAATGTTTACTTATCACTGTATTTTTAACACCTAGCATAGTGCCTAGGATATATTCAATGACATATATATATATATATATATGTATATATATGTCTCCCCTTATTGACCACATACACATAAACACACATAAAATGAGGAAAGCAGGCTGAAAAGAGACATTGGAAAAATTAGCCTCATTGTCAACATGGCAAATCATTTGTGTCTTTTTCTGGTGGTTTAGGTCATTACAAGGCAAACTCCATAATATTTGAGAGTGAAATATTTCATGAAGCATGGGTATAGCTGGAACAAAGTGAGTGAGGGAAAGGAGTAGTAGGAAATAAGCTCAAAGAAGTAGGAATTCAATCCAAGTGCAGTGAGAAGCCATAGGAAGAATTAAGAATGAATGGGTTGTGATCTGCTAAATATTTTTAAAGTGTCATTATGGTTATTGTCTGAAATATGTCTGTCGTAGAGCAAGAGTAAGAGCACAAGAAAACAACTGTGAAGCTAATGCAGTGGTCAGATGACAGAACATGGCGACTTAGAGTAGGGTGTTTGAAGCCATGAGAATTCACAATATGAGATATATTTTGAAGGTAAAGCTCACAGGATTTTCCCATAGATCGATGTGGCATTGAGAGAAGAAGGATTGATATATGAGGTGTTGTAGAAAATTAGATGACACCTAAGTGTTAGGCCTAAGCAACTAGGTAAATGATGGAGTCATCAACTGAGATGGGTGAAGAGCATATTGATAGGTAAGTGTAGGTAGTCAAGAACTTGAAATGGTGTTTAAATGTCTAAACGGACAAATGGGATAGGCAGTTCAATCACAAGTCTAGATTCCAGGGGAAATACTGTAGCTGGGAAATTGCTGTATTTGAAACCATGGGACTGCATGAGTTGTCTCTGGATTTGTAGAGAATACTCTCCCAGTGTCTGAAAGACTTAACTTCTTTACACACATCAAATTTGTTCAGTTTTAGATCATGTATTGACAGATAATTTGAATACAAATCCAAATATATGTATGCAATGCAGAGAAAAATGTGTTGATTGTATAAAGTCTCATACTTAATTTTTGTCATATACAGAATTTGTCTCTCCCTATTTAGCTTCTTATAGCACATTTTTTAAAAACTCACGGGGCACTTACCAAATACTTGTGTGTGCCTTATATGTCCTATGTATTGTAAGTTCTATAGAGGTAAGCACTAAATGACAATTCCTTATATTTGTAGCATTTCACAGCTAAAAACTGCTCTCACATACATTATTTCATTAATCCTCACATCTCTGGTGGGTAGTGTTTCTACTTGACCAGTTGTTCTGGTAATATTTTGCTACATAATAAGCCACTTCAAAATGTAGTGGCTTAAAACAATGGCAGTGTTTATTTTCCTGGTGGATCTGCAAATTTGGGCAGGGTTTGACATGAAAAGCTGATCTCTTCCCCACGATATCATAGGGAGCACCTTGAAGGCCGAGGACTAGACTAATCATCTAAAGACTCATTCCTTCTTCACTCACATGTCTGATGGTTGACACTGGCTGTTAGTTCAGACTTTTACTGGGTTTGTGGTTGGAACCCCTATACGTGGACTTTCCATGTAGCTGCTTGGCTTCCTCACAGCATGGGGGCTGGGTTCTAAGGGTGAGCATCCCAAAAGAGACAACCAGGCTGAAGCTTTATCACCTTTTATGACCTAACCTTAGAAGTCACCCAGTATACTTCAGCCACTTTAAATTCATCAAGGCAGTCACCAAGGCCTTCCCAATTCAAAGGGAAGGGAAAAGAGATGATATTTCTTGATTGGGTAGTGCCAGGGTTTTGATAGAGCATGTGGAACGGAAAATATTGCCATCATAGTATTTGGAAATGCGATCTGCCACACAGATAAAGAAAAACAAATTAGGCTTAGTGTGGTTAAGAGGCAGATTTGGGGAGGAACTTATGCATATTTTACAAAATGAATCAATTTGTAGAAGAAACTGGTGATGGTTTCTTTAGGTTTCTGAGATAAAAATGTATAATCAACTGTTCTTTTGTGACTTGGCCCATGTCAAGTTTACATCTTATTTGTATAGACCATTTTGAATTGACCACTACTGTTTGCAGTTTTAATTTTTGGAATTTTAATTTGGCCTGAAATTTTCACTCAGAAACTTGTATGTTTCCTTTTCTCGCCTGCTAGGCTAGTCCTTACTTGACATTACAGACTTCTGAAAGCAGCTCTTCTATAACTGTACCACAAAAAAAGGGTTTACTCCTCCTCCTCCTCAATTATCTAATCCGGCATGGCTATGTATTTGATAGTTTTTGGCAAAAACTAGGTATCCAAACAATTATAGCTTTAGAACTGTTCATGACATTAGTTACTAAGTAGTCTATTCCAGTCTTTCAATGAATAAATGATATCCAGAAGTTTATCTAGGTTACACAGACAGTTGGTGGCAGAGCTATAACTGGAAGCAGACCCTAAGACAAGAATTTGAAAGCAAACAATTAATTTGGGAGGTGATAGCACTAGCAGGGAAATGGGAAAGTGATAGAAGCAAAGAAAGGAAGGTAATATAGTGTGTGTTAATGAACAGGTTTCTGCTGTGGACAACCCTATCTCAATCTTGCTGGGGACCTTTCAGAGATGGTAAAGAATATTTGGGTCAGAGTTATCCCATCTTGGGGAAAGAAGTTAGAGTATTTCTCCACCAACTCTCATCTGTCATGGATTGCAGGCTGCTCCCAGGGAATTATCTCCCTGGTGTTTGTGGCCTGCTCTCAATGTGGGCCTAGCATACTCCAAAGGCCAGAGAATGCCTCCAGGTAGAAAGCTGCCTGTGCTTGCTGTAAGAGGCTGGGGGAACATATGAGAATGATTTGTGGCTACATGAGACATTAACATCTTCTGCTATGCTTGTCATTATTTCATATTTCATTTTCTTTCTTTGTCATATATGTATTTACCTAATTTTCCCAATAAAATGAACTGTATCAAGACCATTCTATAAATGTCAGTCATGCACTATAAAAGTGTAAGTATTGTAATCCACAAGGAAATGGTTTTTCACCAGAATCACATAGGGCTGCAGTCAATTTGGAGTTGAGATGTTAGGGGCTATAAGAGAATCACTGATAGAGATAAGGGGTTGGATCTTTTATTCTTTGGCCCATTATCCAAGGATCTGAGAGACTATTTGAAAAAACTCACTCATTTGCTACTTTTAGAGTATTTATGGTGAGGAAGCTTACAGAAAACCTTGGTAATTGTCCCTTGTAGTACACGGGTGTGTGTTGGGTTTACATGAACAAAAAATGGTGTCTGTTTCTGATATAGGGACTTTTAAAGGCTCATGAGAGCCTTCACTTCTGAGAGATTGTAACAACCAGGATGAGGAAAATTAACCTCATTATAACATTCAACCTAGGAAACTACTCTTGAGCAGCAGGGGATATTGGAACACTTCAGACAGTGAACAGAAAAGTGTAACACCTAGGTTTGAGCTCTAGTCTCAGTAGATCCTCAATATCAAGGCACCATTCCCTCTTCTTCTAAAACACTCCCAGTCTGAGGACATACCAGAAGAGAATGCTTAAATTTAGATCATTCTAGTAGTCAAAAACTTCAAAGAGATCCCTAAAAAAAATGCTTCGAAAGAATGAAAAAAGTGTAGTGATTCAAATTACCCTTGATTGTGTAGAAAATGTTTCTTAGAAAATTTTGCAGAATCTATGACAGGAAACCAAAAATATCAACTAAACTTCCAGTCTCCTAGGGAAAAAAATGCTTTCTCTGCATGCCTAAAATACATTTATTTCAAACTGTGTTTTCTAAATTATCTGTGTTAAAAGAAAACCAACTAATAGCCACGTTGATTCATGAAAGTTCTCTCTTGCAACCAATGGATACCTCTATATAAAAGTGATGACGGTGCATAAAACGTACATCTAAAATATGTTTCAGCATTATCTGCTAAAGGAAACTACATGAAACTACAAGGAATGCTTACTTTCAGTATAACAGAGATGTGCTATATTTGAGACCTTCTAGGATGCCATGATCTATTCATAATTACATCTGGTGGTTTCAGTTAATTATACCATGTTATTCATATTCTAGTTGGGCAGTTCATAAAATAAATGGCTTTAGCAGGTAATCTGCAACCTTTTGACATGATATTATTTGAATGTCTTTTATTTTTCTAGCTGCAAATACTTTCTGGTGTAGAGTAACTGAAAGGTTAGCAGGCGTCCATGGAGTTCCTTTACTGGGGATAATAACCTGAGTGAAGAATACCTGAAATTTCTATGGGCCAATTAACAGTCACTTAGAAGTAACTGTCTCATCTAGAGAGAGGTATTCTAGCCTCTCTAATCTCAAAGTTTTTGAATAAGAAAATGCTAAGAAGTCTGTTTTTTATATTTGTTGAAATAAATACAACAGTATGGATTTGGGATAAGGAAGATTGTAATGGTTTCCTTTTCATTGCTTGATCACGTACACCAGAGAGTTTCCAGGACAACTTCAAACTAACTTTTGAAGATGTTTGTAATAGAATAAAATAATGAGCAATATTTCTAGCCACCTACTCGCTCAGTTTTTCAAAGCTTAAGCTTTTCAGAGGTTCACAAAATCTTCTTCATTTTTTAAAATGTCATAGTTTCCCTTTTGTGTGTTCATATATATGTTTTTCTACAGTGGCTTATACAAACAGTATATATGCTCATATAGAGCTTATTTTTTTAATGAGATACTACACATATTACACTATAATTTGCTAGTTTCATATAACAATATTTCACAAAAATATTTAAAGTTATTTACATGTAATTTTAACTCATCTTTAAAAATGGAAATACACATAAAGGAAACTATATGAATCATAAATGCACAGCTTAAGCAGTTTTTACAAAATGAACAACTATATCTCTCATCCAGAACAAAATACAGACATCACAAAAACCCCAGAAGCTTCCCTGTTGTCTGGTCCCAATCATTACTTCCCTCTAAAGATAACCAGTTTTATCTTCTATCACCATAAATTGGTTTTACCTGCTTTTAACCCTTCTATAAACAGAATCACAGAGTATATACCTTTAGTCTTTGTGTATACCATTAGTCCCTCACTCAGATTATGTCTATAGAATCCATGCATGTTATTGCATGTAGCAGTAGTCCATTCATTTTCATTGCTTGATGGCATTCACTTTCATGAATATAGCTATATATTTTTATCAGTTTTACTGCTGATGGATCTGAGGGTTGTTTCTAATTTTGACTATTACAGAAAATGCAGCAATTATTATTCCTGCCTTTGGTGCAGGTATATTTTTGTTGTTGGTATTGTTGGGGATATACCTAAAGATGGAATTTAAGTGTCATGCAGTATGCATAAATTTGCTTTAGTGTATTTTGCCAATGGTTTTTCAAAGAAGTTGTGTAGATTTTCACTCCCATAAAAAGTATATAAGAATTCCAATTACACCATATTTTCATCAGTATTTGATATTGTCAGTTTTGTTTTGTTTTGATTTTGATTGTTGCCATTACAACGGTTCTGTAGCTGTTTTGCTTTGAGGTTTAAATTTTAATATCTTGATGCTTTTGCAATGTTTAGCATCTTTTCATATTTTATTGGCCATTTGGATATCCTCTTTGGTGAAACATCTATTTAAAGTTTCATTCATTTCGTTAAAATTGGGCTTTCTTTTTTATTGATTTGTATGAGTAATTTATATATTCGGGGTACTAGTAGATTTTTATATACACACACTCACATCATTTCCCACTCTGTGATGTTCTTTTTCAGTCTCTTACTGAAGTCCTCTGATGAATAAAATTTCTTGTTTTAATGAAGTCAATATGCCAATCTTTTTCCTTTAAGCTTAGCGCATTTATGTCCTGTTTAAAGAATGTCCATCCTAAGGTCATGAAAATATTCTCCTGTGTTATCTTCTAGCACCTGTGTTGGTTTTCCTTCAACAGTTTTCACATTTAAGTCTAAAATCTAACCTGTAATTGATCCCATACTATCTATTGAGAGGAATTTTTATTCCCTACTGAATTACAGTGCCACCTTTGTCATAAATTAGGGGACCATATATATGAAAGTCTATACTCTCAGTTCTGTTCCATTTGGGTATTTGTCTGTGCTCACACCAATACCACACTGTTTGAATTACAATAGCTCCATAATAATTTGTAAGATCTGTTAGGGAAAATTCTCCAACTTTGTTCTTTTTAAGATTGTCTTGGCTATTTCGCCCCTTTGCATGTGCACATAAATTTTAGAATTTACACACACAGAAACACACACTCCTGATGGGATTGATTGGGATTTCATAGATACTACAGACGAATTTGGGGGAGTTTATGTCTTTACAACATAGAATCTACCAATCCATGAGCATGGTATAGTTCTCCATTTATATAGATTTTTCTTTAATGCCTCTTATTCATATTATGTTTCTGTTTAGAATTCTTGCACATATTTAATATATTTATAGTGTTTTGATGCTTACTGATGACATTATTTTTAAAAATACCATTTTCTAGTTGTTTATAGAAATATAATTAATTTTTAGATATCAGCATGACACCCAGAAATCTTGTTGAATACACTTATTAACCATAATATTTCATCTGAGGACTCTGAATTTTCCATGTACATGTAATCCGCAAATAATAACAGCTTCACTCTCCCTTTCCAAACCTTATATTTTTTACTGTGTTTTCTTGACGTTACACTGACTAGTATATTCATTAAGTATGATATTTCCTATGGATTATTTATAGATACATTTTATCAGATTAAGGAAGTTTCCTTCTATTGGTAATCTACCAGGAGGTTTTATATTCTTTGATCTTTTTCTGTGAGTTAATTTTTCCACATCTATTCTGCATTTATTTTTACCCTTCATTTTTTTTTCCTTGTGAGGAAGTTTGTTACTGAGCTAACATCTTTGCCAATCTTCCTCTATTTTATGTGGGATGCCCCCACAGTGTAGCGTGACCAGCTGTGCTAGGTCTGTGCCTGGGATCTGGACCTGTGAACTCCAGGCTGTTGAAGTGCAGTGGGCAAACTTAACCAATACGCCACTGGGCTGGCCCCCTACCCTTCTCGTTTCTAACGTGATGAAGCACACTGATTGTGTTTCAAGGGTTAAAATGAACCTTTGCTTACTCCTATAAAACGAAATTTGTTGTGATATATTGTTCTTTTAATATATCACTGAATTTGGTTTGTGTTGATAATTTGTTTTGTGTACAAATTACACACTTTTTGTTAAATGGGTGCACAATATCCTATTGTTTGGTATAATATAATTTTTTCAATGAGTTCCCAATTGAAAGACATTAGGTTGTTT
Organism: Equus quagga; assembly: GCF_021613505.1. Classification (NCBI taxonomy): domain Eukaryota; kingdom Metazoa; phylum Chordata; class Mammalia; order Perissodactyla; family Equidae; genus Equus; species Equus quagga. The sequence goes on from NC_060276.1 coordinate 95,774,181, forward strand.
TCAGTGAATGTGTTTTTATAAATAAGGATTCAGTTAAAAAAAACCCTACTTATGTCCTTTCATACTGGGGACTTTATTTCTGTAAGATTCTTAAGGAGGGATTGATGGGCAACAGATTATGTACGTTTTAATAACTATTCTTGGGTTATTTTCTGAAAATGTATCAACACTTCACCAGTAGGGAATAAGAATGAGTTTTTTTTCTCACTCTCTTGTCAGCACTGAATGTTATTCCGTTTGTTTATTTGTTTTTTCTTCCATCTGATGGGCAGGAAATATTATCTCCTTTTGCCTTTTCCTGACTATGAGAAGGTTGATAGTTGAAGTTGATGAGAAGGTCATAAGTTTATTGGTTATTTGCATGTCTTCTTTAGTGAATTTTCTGTCAGGTTATGTATTCATTTTTTCTTATTGGATTATTTGCCTTTTTTTTTTTTAAGGAAGATTAGCCCTGAGCTTACATCTGCTGCCAATCCTCTTCTTTTTTGCTGAGGAAGACTGGTCCTGAGCTAACATCATGCCCATCTTCCTCTACTTTATATGTGGGACACCTGTCACAGCATGGCTTGACAAGCGGTGCATAGGTCCGCACCCAGGATCTGAACTGGGGAACCCCAGGAACTTAACTGCTGCACCACCAGGCAGGCCCCAAGATTATTTGTCTTTTTAACATAAACCTGTAGAATTTTATTAGAGATATTAAGCTTTTGTCTGTTACAGATGTTTTAAATGTTTTTCTCTCAGTTTATTGTCCTTTCACTTTATAAAGTCTTTGGCTTTATAAAAATTTTTACTTCTTATGTACTTGGTAGTGACAATTTTCTCCTTAAAGTCATCTGGGATTTGTGTTTGGTTTAAGAATGTCCCCATAAGTTGAAATGTTATAGATTCGTCACTTATTTGGTCTCATTTTGTATATTTGGATCTTTAATCTCTCTGGAATTTATCTAGTTTAAGTTACAGGAATCTAACTTTATGAAAACATCATAATTATATATTCCATTTTTAAATGACTGAATTGAAACGTCATATTTAGTGCATTCCTTTTGGCTGGATTTATTTCTAGACTCTGTTCTGCCACTTTGTCTGTCCCTGTACAAATACCATACTGTTCTGATATAGTAGCATGATAATATAAAATACAGCAGGCCATGCATGACCTTTGTGATTTTTAAAAAATTTTTGGACAATTCTCACACTTTTATTCTTTTTTGAAATAGGGGCTGTGCTATATCTCTGAATATTTCCCACTTGATGAACTTATTAGAAAGAGAACTGATATATCTAAAAGGAATAGACACTTGGGAAACCTAAGAGGTCTGCCTGTAAACCACAACAAATTCAGATTTTCAACAGGATTAGCTTCTCAGGGTGAAGCTCATGGAGAGGCACCTAGTTGAGACTCCCTCCTGAGAGTCACCCTATGTTTGATCTAAGAGAATTCTGGAGCTAATTCTAACTACTACGTTTCCGTCAAAATAAATTATCCACTGCCACACAGAAGGCCAATCTGGTGATGGAAAACAGGACAGCAAACCCATTTTTAATCTAAGGTATTATAATGGAAGAGGGTTACTGGTAAAATTTTCTTGATGAAGGCACCCAATTGACTGTTTATAAGTCCCTTTTATCACAGTGTTTTTCAAACTTGATTGCCCATTGAAATCACCCAGGAGCTTTTTACAATCCTGATGCCCAGGTGAGAGCTCAGAACAATTATCATCTCGGGGGCTGGAAACCAGGCATTAGTGTTTTGTAAAGCTCACCAGATGATTCTGCTGTCTAGCAATGGTTGAGAACCAGTGTTTTAGAAGAGAATAAGAATATACTCTGAATGAAAATGCAGAACACAAGAAAAGAAAATCCTTAGCTGTTACTAGGCCCCTTGCCAAGTTTTCTTGTAAAGTTAATTTTTTTGGTAGGTGAGGGGCAGGATTTAGGGTGTCTGAGCTACTGCAGGAAGAAGTGCAGGATGAATTTTATGTGTGTAGGGGTGGGGTGGGGGGAGGAGTAAGGATACCAAGCAAATGAAAGTCACTTCTGAAATTTTTAGAAAATAAAGTCATATGAGCTGTTTATAGTCCAATCTAATTCTAGCCTCAGTGGTGGGAGGAAGGGATGGAGGAGGCATTCCGAGTGAATATAAGAGTGAAAGAAGGGTGGGTAGCTTTGGTGAAATCTCCTAAGAAATAGGATTATGCTCGGCCTATATTCCCCATTTCTGGTCAGTGCATTCAAATCAGGATACAACGGTGGGGGATACACACGTGTAAGTGACCCAGATAGCTAAAGCAAGTGACCCTTCTCCTCAGTGTAGTCATCTTATAAGTGGCAATGCTAAATCATTCATGACCTCATGTGCTGCTTTTGGCAAGCTGCTCCCTAATTGCTCCTGTTTTTGCATCGATTCTGCGCAGCGTGGAAAAGCGAGGCTCCAACTTGCTTGTGGATTTATTGACCACCGGGTCCCTCCTCAGCTTTCACCTTCCAGGCCTCGCCCACTCTATTTTAGAGTCAGGAGCTGGGAACAGCACCTGTTTCCTCCTCTCCAAGCATGGGCTGGGCATTTTGACGGCTCCCCCTTTCAACCAACCCAGGTGTCGGTGTTTCTGCGTTTTCCAGCTTACCATTCCTCCCCGCCCCCCCCCACGCATCCCTATTTCCGTGGCTGAGGGCCTGGGGAAGAGAGAAATCCGCCCTCAGACACACCAGATCCCCAGCTAGCTACCTGCTTTGGAGAGCATCAGGCGGACCGCGCGGACCCACCTGCCTCCTAAAGTTTGGGGCGTAGGGGAGCCGTGGCACGTAGCGTGGGGCTATGGCTCAGCCCGGGGGTCCGGAGCAGACCCGGGAAGATGCTGCTGGAGACGGATTCACCGACGTCATCAAGAGCCGCGCTGGTAGGACCTCGCTGTCTTGCTTTTCAGTTAGGGTTATACAGCGTAACCCGCTACTCTCCGCAGAGGCTGTGCCCTGGAAGTTAGTACAGGGTTTCGGAAAGTTGTGGCGCTGAGCGGAGGAGCAGCAGGGGGCTGTCACCGCGCCCCCGCGCGTGGGGAGGGCGGGGAACCACGCAGGGCGCGTCCGAGGGAGGAGGGGGTGCTGCTCTCCGGGGAAGCAGAAACTCAAGTTTTCCTTTTGGGCCAAATGGATATTGGTGGGGGATTTCTTTTTTCCCTAAAGAAAGCCAGTCGATATCGGTTTTATTATAGGATGGAAACTTGTTTTAAAAATTAAATATAAAGAACAAACATACCAATTTAAAATATATATATATATATATTGTCGTAGCCTTGGAGGAGGGAGGGCTGGGGAGGTGTGAGGAGGCATGCCTTGTCAGGGTGTGGCCAAGTGCAGGGTTAAGAAAGCTGAGAAGTTTCACTTCCCTTCATATCTGTGCTGAAGGAAAATGTCAGGGGTGACATGAAGGCTTGCATGCCTGGAGCATAACTATACGAGTTGAAAACCAGTAAAGCAGCAGGAATGAAAAGTCTGAGGTTTTTTGCAGCGCTTCCATAGTGCGCTTTCCCGCCACGTGTAAATTTCATTTGTTATGAATCTTCTGATGTTTGGTAGTCTGGCGTACATATGCAAACGCTTGTAAACTAGGATAGGTCTTTAAAGCTGTAAATGGAAGCAGCTGTTAAGCTTTCCCAAAGGATGAAGTTTCAGCTGCTTGAATCCGCTTCTCTCGCCCTTGGAAATGCACCAAATTGTGGACAGCAAAATAACAGGACCATTCTAGTTTTGTTTGCATACATTGCTGACTCTTGATAGAGGACAGAGGTATTAAGTCACTGTCCAAGTGTATTTCTGAAGTGAGGTTAAAGAAAATTTCACAGTAGAAAACAAAAGTGGGTAAGAAACATAGGAGGTGGGTAAACTGCAGACCAGCAAAGAGTTCAGAAGATGGTAGAGCAGGATTTCTCTTCACAAGTAGTGTAAGTTGGTAATGATGCTTCAAGTCAAAAAGGAATGGTGCCTCTGACAATGCTTGGGAGAAATAGTTATTTCCAACTTTAAAAACCACACTTACCTTCTTTTCCTCTTCCCATTAATAACTTAACGAGCTTCTCAGATTTTAAAGGAAAGCGTGGTATACTTACTTCAATGGAATGCCCTTATCATTCAGCACCTAGGATAATAGAATCGGCTTTAAATAGTTGCCCTGAAATAATAATTTGAAAAAATACTTTGGGTAGTTTCATACATTGCTTCAAAATTGCTGTTGTTTATACATTTTATTAGATAGTAATTTGTAGCTGTGATTAACTGAAATATGCCAAAGGATATCTACTACAAATCTGTTACAGGGTATTTTGGAAAAAATGTGTTAAAGATTAATTCTACAAATAATTCTATTTATTATCGTACTACTTCTACACTTGTCAGTGCATGAGTGGAGGAAAAGATTCGCAAATATGTTCTGGAAAGTATGTGAGTTCGTGTGTTTTAGAAACGGCTAGTTTAACTCCATCTCTAAAGAAAATTCAATCTCCCTTTATATAACTTTGGATCCCATGTTAGATAATACTGTTGAGAGTCATTTTTTAAAATGCAATGACTTCATTGTTTTGGGTTTTTTTTACGTTTATGAAATTAAGCTTTTATTAGAACTCTCATTTGAAGAGTAAAAGTAATGAGCAAACTTTTATTAGAAGTTCAGGTGGGGTGAGTGATCCAACAGCTTATTTAATTTTCAAAATCTACCTGTATCTTTTTGAAAGATCATTCCCTTTAAGGGTTTAGAAGCCATTAAATAAAATATAAAATAATATTTGCTTTGAATATTTGAGTTTCTGTGACTTAATGAAACCAGGGTGGGTGGGTCTTTTTGTATTTTTTAGGTTTTGATTTTGTTTTTTTGAATTCTGAAGCATAAGGGGTGGCTGCTATTAATAAATGCTTTTTGAAGCCAATTGTTATGCACGGCAAAACGTAATGTGGTGGGTCTAACAGTGACGCCAAAAGAAGCAAACCTAAGAGCTTGTTACACTGGCAATATCTATTTCTCCCTCCTCCCTTTCTCTCTCATACATTAGTTTTGTTCTAGATCTAGTTAAATGGCAAGTGAAATTTTAGTGTGTTATTACAATGTCTCAAAGGATATAAAAATAAACTTTACATAAGATGGTTAATTATATTTTTAGTGGCACTATTGGAGATTGTTTCTTATACTGTAATAAGCAGGACTTTCTTTTGAAAATTGAGGACACAAAGATGAAGATTATAATATATATTTATACCACAAGGTTGCACTTTATTAGATTAATTTTATAGAATGGTCTTGGTTCATCATTTGATCAGCAGTCACAATAATGTGGAACTTTGAGTATCATTTATTATTTTTTCCCCAGCACAACTGCATATTCTTATCTCATTTCCACAAGGGGCAATGCTTTTATGTGGTTTGGGTTTACGTACATGGCCTCAATAATAATGTGAGTGCCACCCGTGAGAAGTCCTATGCCTTGGGTGAAAACTGTTGCTACAAAATAAAAAACTAACCCAAACCAGAACTTGCACTCTTTGAGATAACTTAAAAGGTAAAATCTCAGCATTTAAAAGCATTTCTATACAGTGTTTTACAACTGTCTTTTCTTGTTTGGATACCGAAAATATGGGCACTTGATCTCCTATTGATTGAGTATACTTTCCTGTAATTAGAAATAGCTCGATGTAACATAAACAGCCTCATGCTGTTGATCTTTTTAAACCAGATGTAAATTTAACTAGCCCTGATTTCTTTTATGATTTTTTTTTGTGGTTTGTATTCATTTTACATCTCCTGGCACATCTTTAGATGTTTTACTGGCACAGAATAAAACGTGAATAGTTGAGTAAAGCGTATCTATGGATTTGTGTCATGAAAGGTTTTTTAACCTCTGAAGACTGAAGTGAATTCATGTATTTTCTTTAGAACAAAATTAGCTAAGCAGTTTTTTGTTAAAAAAAAAAAAAGTATAAAAAAGATTGTTCTTGGTCTGATCTTGGAGTCTGCTATAACAAGATCTTTTTGGTGACTAATTTTGCATTGGTGAACTCCAACTATGGAAGATTGTTATATCAAAACTTTGATATATTTTATTTTGCCTATCCATAGTGACTATAAAGAGCCTATTGTAAAAGACCAATATATAAAAGTTGGTCTAAGTGACTATTTTAAAATACTCTTGACTTATTTCTTTAGTACTTTAACTATCCTTATTAAAAACAAGAATACAGTGTAATTGAACTTATTTTTTCAGTTTGAGGTAATGCACTTAAATTATCCCTTCACAGTAATACGCTATTAACAATTGGATATTCTCGGAATAAACCAAGAATCAAATTTGACAAAGATATTGGGGATTTTACAAGGGAAAAAGAAGCAAGAAGACATTTTGAATAACCATTCTTTCAGAACTGCCAATTCTTTCAATTGGAAATATTTTCTTACTAGGCCATTTAAAATCTAAAGAATCACTCTGTTGATGAAACGTGTATTTATCCATCCCAGGAAAATTATATACTCATATTATCCTGAAGGAGTGGGGCAATTCATTGTACACGCTTGTACAAGACCTGTTTTGGTGCTTAAAAAATAAGATGGGTGTTAAGATTTTGTTTTGCTTTAATATATAAATATTTTTCTGAGCCCTTGCTAAGAAAATTTTAGGGAATACTTTTCATAGATAATAGCTACTAAAGTATGTTGTACTAAATTGCAAGTTGTATTTTGTTTTAGGCAATTGGTTATGACAGCCTCCCTATTGCAAAAATAGACCCAAGGACTATAAGAGTAGAGAAACTTCCATTCTAATTCTGGATTACAGATAGAGCCATGGAAATTTGTGGGACCTAAACAGGTTTTCATGCAAGTTATTTAACATTACACCAATGTTTTCAAATCTATTTATTAATTTTTCTTGGATGTGATAGTGAATTCTATTCTTCAAGGAAAACATTGGAAATTTTCCTGTTGAATTCATATTGAATGCATTTGACTTGAGACTGAGAACAACTTCTAAGTTTCTACTTAAAGTTTTGCATGAAGTTGGTAGCTGCTCCCAATTTAATAAATTTAGCCAATTTATCTTGACATTCAGTAATTCTGAGGTCTACCTTCCCCTCTCTAGAAACTCTGTTCTCTATTTTAATGAAATTGAAAGTAATGTTAATGAACTCTAATGGTTTTGAGAAAGTGTAGTTAGTTATTAGGGAAATATCCAATGATGTACTGGAGCTAATTTGCACTTGCTCATGGGAGCCGATTGTGTGAATCTCTTCCTATCTCCACGTTCAGTGACATCACGTTAGTCTGTTGAAATTACCATGGTGGGATTATTTATACCACAGAAATCAGCAAATGCTACTATCAGGGCTTTTTCTTTTTTTGGAGCTAGTTATTAAATATTTACCAGTGCAACGCTGGAAATATTAATGAGAGAAGTATAAACTTGGGAAAAAATCCATTATGTTAAGGGTGTGTATCACTTTGGTATACATTCCACTGAAAGTAACAGACAGAATAACCATCTATCCATGGCCTTCACACATTTTACGTAAGATATCTGGAGGTAGGCTTCTTCTGGCATTGGTTTGACATCTCAGTGATATCAGAGCTGGTGTCTCTGTGAGTCTCTTGGCCTTTTCTTTCTGATTAGGAGTTCACAGCTAATGATGCTAAGATTGTGAAAATTTAGCTTTTATTGCCTCTAATGAATTTTGGTAAGGGAGAAGAAGGCTAAGGGGGTAGAAATGGTGTTGAGGATATCCAGTCATAGGAACTGGTTTACTTCGTTCATTTCTTAACTGTTGAAGCTTTTGTCATGGTAACGCATATAGTGCTGTTTAAACACTCAGGTGCTCCTGCTGATGCAATCATAAATTTAAGTTAGGCTTGAGTCATGAGCTCTTGCTTCTCCTTTCCTTAAAACAGATGAAGGCTTTCATAGTGCATGGACTTAAATCTTTAATAGCTGTGACTCTGTGTCCCTAGTTTAGGGACTGTAAGTCACCCTTTCAGTTCTGGTCTCCAGTGAAACATGACCCTTCTAATCCCATTAACCTGACATGCTATTTTGAGGATGGGCATAATTTCACTCTGACAGATGACCACAACTGCAGGCATGCCCAAAAACAAGTATAGTGTGTACATGGGGGATGGTATAGGGCTATATTTTAATCTAAGAAAGCTGGCTGGAATGACCACATGTGAACACTTTCAGGACCTGTTTTGTCATTATAGTAATGGAAAACTGGTCCACGTGAGAAGCAATTTTTATTGTAAAATGTCCCCATCCGCCCTATCGCTTCTCCACACTCCCCTGCTCGCACTGCCCCTTCTTGTAACATACGTGAAGTACTGAGGATGAGCTGCCAACTCTGAATTTGCATTGTTTAGGGTAGGAGAGTTCTATTATCATCATGTATCTATCCTGAGGAATTGTCTTTCACTTGTTAAACCATCACAAAAATGAGTAGAAAACAGAAAAAGACATTCTTTTTGTGGCTTGAATATATTTCAAATACAATAATTTTACATGGATGTATTCAATTTAAAGAAGTTCTGACTCAAAGCAAATAGTAACAAGGATCAAATCCATGGTATGCGTTTGCTAAAGATTAAAAGAGAACTGAATTTTAATCAAAGAGCAAAAAGAGAGAGAGTAGGTTTGATCTGGTGGGGAAGCCACTGGTTGTCTATAGCTACGTCTTCTAAGTTAAAGAATATTGGTTAAGCTCTTCGGAAAATTCACAAGCAGGAATTATCATTTGTGTATGACTGGATATGGAGGCAGGAGTAACTCTGATGCTCCTGGCAGTAATTCTCTATACTGAGCAATGTGACTACCTCAGGAATTGTTCTAAAAATATGAAGGCCTAGGCCCCTCCTATAGAGCCTCTGATTTATTTTGATTGTGGGGTGTAGACCTATGTACTGAGTCTCCATCAGGAATTCTAATGAGCACCCAGTTTTGAGAAGGTCTGGCTTTTTTTTTGCCAACTTGCTTTTGGTTTTTAATCATCACAGGAACCTTCCTAGGTTGTTTGCTCTGTGGTGACTGTTGAAGATTCCTGTTTTTCCTATGATTACAGTATGTGAAAGAACATTGGCACTTCTCAATTCACAAGCTCTCAGTGATTTAGACTTACAAAGTATATATACCCTTGTCTATGCTGTTGCTCTAGGCACTCTGAAAATACCACCGAATATCTGTTGTATCTATTGTGATAAAAATCAGAGGTAAGAGGACCCGTGAATTAGAAGAATAGAGACTAGCCTAAAAATCAGGAGTAGCTGCCAGAATTTACCAGTTAATAGCCTGATTAGTCATTCCTACCTAAATGTGAAATAACTTCAGTTGCATTCTTTCTAACATTCATCTGAGATAACCTACATTTCCCAGATTGGAATTTTGCATGGGGGCAGGTTGGAAGAGAGGTGTTCTTGGATGTAGAGGTCACAAATTGGCAGATGACAGGGAAAATGAAGCCCAAGGGTATGTTTTGTTGGACATGTAGTGTCAGAAAAGGACGGAGGAGTCCTTGGAGTATATACCTTTAGAGCCCCAATACTCCCTATAATTTTGAAGCGATATGTAACACTACTCTTGGATGTATTTCTTAACTCACATTTCCTGCTTGAACCCAGAAGGCATTCTTTTGTTTCACCAATTTTGGAGCTTAGAAGAAGAATATACACACTTGACCTTATGATGATGATGTAGGAGATTTGAGGAGAGAATAAAAGTGGCAAAAGGGACTTGATAAAATTTAGGATTCTGATATATATAGGTAGTTTTAATGTAGTCAAAGACAATTGTGTGTGTGTGTGTGTTTTTTTTTTTTTTGCATTGTTCCTGTAATCACTACACCAAAAAAAGAGAGGGGGAGTAACTTCTCCTCTCTCCTATTTCTTTCTTCTATTTCCTTCCTCTCTTAACCTTCCCATTCCCTTCTTAAAACCTGTTGTCACTCCTCTCAGAACTAAAGGTCATGCCATCAATACTGTAGTACAATTAAATTACAATACAAATACACTCCTTTGGAATAGCTTCGTCCCTTTGCCACAATTTTGTAGCATTAGGCCCATGGGGAAATACGTTCCAAGTTTCATTATGCCAACTTTCAATTAAATTTTCAGATAAATCTTGTACAAATTTTGGACTGCTTGCTCTTTATTTTACAACATAACTGCTATGTTTAAAAATTTTGACTCACTTAAAATTAGGTTTATAGGTTGATACAGGGACTATCTGCTATAATTACTAGAAATATCCAGGACGGATATCTTATTTCTCTACTGCAGTGGTTCTCAAACTTGTGTGCATCAGAATTCTCTGGAGGGCTTGTTCAAGCGCAGATCCATTTGCCTTGCCCTCAGTTTGATTCAGAAGTTGTCGAGTGAAACCTGAGAATTTTCATTTCTCACAGATTCCCAAGTGCTGCTGATTCTGCTGTTCTAAGGACCACATTTTGAGAAACATTGCTCTATTATAAAGTTAGGAAGGAATTAGTGAGCAATTGCTGATCACTGGTTAGTAGAAACATGTAGGAGTGGGTGATTCTTTGTTCCAGGAAACAAGGTATAAGATTATTTAGAACTGCTGGAGATGGAGTTGTTCCTACTGGTATATATCCCTGTGACGTTAATATGAGTGGCCACTTAATACCTTCTGGCTTAACCTCTGCCTGTGCATTGAAAGGAGAAGGCCAAGGCAGTTGAAATGACTGAAAACATCTATAGACATAAGTACTTGTTAACTGGAACTTTATCATAAATTCTATGTATCCTTTGTATGTCTTTTCCTTTTAAAATACTATTTAATTAAAACGGCTACAACTAATTTTATATGATGTGTATGTGTGTGTATTTGATGTCACAGATGAACAGGTGATAGTACAGATGGCCCAAGTTCTTGGTTATTTGCCCACACCAAGTATGTTCCCTAGCTTTTCTGCTTTACCAGGAGTGTAGCAGACACCCCTCCACCCATGTCCCCCAAACACGCACTTAGCCACTAAAGGTAGATAACTATAGAATATATTTTTTAACAAATCCTAAATTCTTCAAAAGAAATAGCACCAATCAAAATTATTTTAACTAATATTTTACTGTCTACCACAGTATGTCAAAATTTTCTCCTTAAATTCTTCATTAAATTGTCCTGCTGTTGAACTTGAACAGTTTTCCAGCTTATACTTCATCGAACACTTTTTCCATGTGCTATTAATACTATTTGATGGCCAAATAAGTTTGGGACACATGGGTTAAATAAAGTTAACAAATTTTGTAATGCCTAATTTCTGAGAAATTTTGTTAAGCTTAAGTGCATGATATAAACTTCAAGAGAAGACTAGAGTTTTCCAAATCTATTTTATCAGGGACTTTTTGAGAAGCATTTGGGGATTATTGTTTCATGGAACTCAATTTGGGAAAGAGAAAATAGCAAGCATAGGTATGTATGAATTAGAATATATCAACCCGTTGACCCATTGGTTTATTCCAGCTGACTTGTCTGTCCAATTTGAAATACTCTTTCCTTCCACACTGCTCACTGCTTTCTCTAACAGGCTATAAGGCCTTAGTCCCTGATGACAATCATCCCAGTTATAAGGGAATCATTCTGATTTTTTTTTAATAGCATACAATTTTTGTAATGATTTGTAGAGAATGTTCTATAAAAAGTTAACAGAATATAACTAAAATAAAAATCAGATAAATGACCCTCATCTAAACTGTTAACATTGTGACGTGTGTGAGCATGTATATATTTACACATGTATGCATGTACACAGACACAAGGTATAATTAATATATATGCATTCTATATAATCAGGATAAAAGTAATTTGTATTTCTGTGATACATAAGTAAGTGTGGTAAGACAGACATATGTGAGTATAAACATAATGTTCATACTATTTTCTAATATGATTGTATTACATTGATGTACAGAATAAACATATCGCCACATTATTATGTTTTCTTTGATAATGCTCACTTCAGTCAGATGTGGGTGGCACATTAGAATCACCAACGTGGGATCCAAACAGGGCTACTCATACCCCCAGAGTCTTTGAAATTACTGTAAAATATATTGTGGGGAGAGTTGGAGGTGAGATCTTACATCCACCCATAAAAAGATGTTTTTCATTAAAATATCTCATAAATGTGTTTTATACCCTGATTTGGCTACATAATTATGTGAATCATTTAAATCTTAAGAGTCTGTTTCACAAAGACAGACAGACAGGGACTGGATTAGTTCCTGGTCATTCAGAGATATGTATAGAAGAGAATATTTAAATAGATATAAAAGATTGTGCAAAATGAAACTTAGTGGATGAGAAGAAGGAATATATGGCATCAGAAAGACAGAAAATTAAGGGGAAGAAGTCTAAACTCTGCAATATATTGAACAAAGATGTCTAACTGGAATAAGCATTGGGTAAGGGTGCAGATGAAGTAGTGCTTAAGGTGGACTGATGAAGAATGCTTGATAGGGAGGTGGGACTATTGAGTCTGTCAAGTGGTTTGAACTGCAGGATACTTTGATCATTACATACATTTTAATAAGATAGCAATGTGAATTTGAGAATTGACCTGAAAATGTGAAAAATAAAACAAATTCTATAACTCTGATATCTTGCTCCTGATACAAAAATGTTATTAATTCCATTCTTCTGTCTATATATTATGACATTAAATAAACATTTATATTAAAATTAAGATGATTTGACAATATTTGCCTTGGCCAAAGTCATATATAATGTAAACTACCTTATATTATTAGTTAACATATATTAATCACCATAAAATCCCAATGCATTCTCTAAGTTTATGCTTGGCGGATTACTGAGGTCATGTAATCATAAGTTTGGGAATGGGCTGGTTTTGAATTACAAATGGAAATTCTTATGAAGAACATTTCCAAAATAAACCCCATGAGAAAATGCATTATTAATTATAGCTAGTCAAATGTGAGAAACGCTTACTTTTTCGTTTCATAGAAATATGTTTCATAAGAGAATAACTATTCTCTAACATTTTAAGTCAAAAACAATTTGGTTCAGGGTAATGGTCATATTACAGATATTTCTTAAAGATTTGGATTAAACTTCTAGATAAACAACTCAGTTTACTCATTGAATCAAAACAGTGGCGATATATTTTTTAAAAATATTGATGTGTCCTGGACAAATCAGGTTAAAAAGCAATTAAAAATCTGTGTGTTGGATATACTTTAATTCGATATAGGAAGATAATATAGGGTATGCTAATATCCAAAATAAATCATGCTCTTATTTTGTGTTTTCTTCCTGTTCCTAAGAACCAAAACCTAAATGAAACTGCCATTTGGTAGTAGTAATTATTTTTCAGGCAAAATAAATCAGTGTCTCCAATTCACTCTAGTGCAATTTCTCCAATTTTTCCATCCCTTCTAATAGTAGAAAATGTTTACGTTAAAACCAATGAGGAAATTGCTTTCGAGATGTCCGTGGGAATTTTGAGAAAAGGAACAGAAAATTTCATTTTTAATTAAACCAGATTAGTCTGTGAAAATCATAATTACTGATAGTTATACTTTTGCCAGTGTTTATGAAATATATAACTAAATTAACACATGATAAGAGTCCTCTGAAATATTCTCCTAAATGACACGAAGTTATCTATTCAATGAATTTTTATTCTTGGCAACTTAGTACAATTGTAGATTTTTTTTTCTCTGTCAAGGCTATGGTTTTTCATATGAAGACAGATTTTCATCTGTTTTCTTTTCACTGAAACCTGGAGAATGCACAGTAAGTTGTGGACTTATATCACATGCTCATACTATTACAAGCTTACATCTATTTTAGAGTGAAAGTTGATATGCTGAGAAGACTGCTTAAACCCCAGTGATATCAATTAACTAGTAAACTTCGAAGTCTTCCTCCTTATTCCCACCAACTTGCCGCTAAGAAATGCTGCTTCCCCTACATCCCTTGAAAAAAATGCCTATTGTCTCTTGTCTTTTGTTCTGAAATGTTATTTCCATATTCCTACTTTCCCATGCTTGCTTTTTCCCATCTTATTTCTTTCACGTACTTTTTACCTTCTTAAACCCACACTAAAATACTACTGGAGTGTTCTTTGATTCTTAGTAAAGTTTGAGTTAATATGAGTTCAGAGGTCCTATTTGCAGGAGTAGAACGGCATGCCCTTAAGGCAGGATAACACTGAGGTTTCAGCACATAGTGCTCAAAAACATCAATAAATAAGGCGCTATTGAAAATTCATGGTATGCCTCTTACCAAACTGAGACAAACATATTTCCAACACGATGTTGCAGAAGTAACTCCAAACTAGGAATCTGGGGATCTGGCAGGTCTGTGTTCTAATTTGATTCTACTGTTTAACTCATTGATTTTAGCAAACATCGGAACCATGCCTTTCTCAACTCAAAATGAGTTTATGATGTGCCTAAAAGTGAAACACAATCTTTGGGAGCCTGGGTGCAATGGATGTGGGCAAAGGGGATGGAAAGAGAAAAACAAAATAAATACTCAAGTGAAGCTTTTTGAAAAGGGAATGGGCGATGCCAGCATGGTACAAGCACAGACTATAGCATGATGTAACAGTGGAATAGGATGCAGATCAAGTTCTTTTTTTAAAGGAGTTTTGGCAAAGATGAAATAGTGCCTTCTTGAGGATAATTTAAAGGCCTGCCTTTTCGGAAGCAAGGTAGAAAAAACTATGAAGGGACTTAGGAAATATCTTGTGTTTTGTGCAAAGTAAACTCAATGTAGTAGATGCCGTGATGGCTTGCCCGGGTCCCCCTTCACAGAAGGACGTTTGGCCCAAGGTGATGAAGTGCTGCTGGTAGACAGCCTTTGGCCCTTAGCCCTTTCAGTGATTGCCTCAGCTGCAAAGTACCTTGGGTCACGCCACTCTCTTGGGTTGACTTCATTCAGAGACTGATCTATGAGGGAATGTGAAGGCCCTTTCGTCTCCGACAAATTTGAGACCACTCTGTAGAGCCACTCTAGCTCCAGAGCTTCCTTAGGGTTTGCAGAAGCTGCTGTGGGGCTGACAGCAGGTAGCGGGTTTCTCTCTGTCCACTCCTGCTTCTTTCCTCTTCTCTCTATTGGTGTTGAACCCAAGGGCACTCCTGAATGAACACCCTAAACTCCCTTTCAGAGTTGTATTCGCAGTGAACCAAACCTGCAATAATAAAAAAAAACATAAAATGAATCAGTTGTGTATTCATAAATTAACTTAATTTGTGTGTAAAATAAATGAACTTTAGGCCTGAGACAAAACATAGAAAGTAGATTTTACTAAGAAGTTTGATATTCTGGTTTGTACCAGAGCAGTCCATTGTATGCTTTGCTATCAGGTGAATCACTATTATGACACAGATGAAATGGTAAGTTTGGATGGTATAGCATCATATTGCACATGGTTATTACCATTTATGTTTCCTTATAGACCTAGGATTGACCCTTGCCTTCTAAAAGCATTTCCTTACTGAATGTTTCCTAGATTGGGAGGTTTCTGATCATCAAGAGACTCTATATATAGAATCCACATCACTCTCTATAGGGGCTTATTAAACGACCACCTTTTTAATTCTTTCCCATGCCACCTTTCAAACCATTTATTTGTTTCATTATGTACCACTATCTTTAAAATTTTTTAAATAGTAGCAGATCTGCATTTTAATTAGGTATAATCTACTTTTAAAGTCAGTTGAAAAATTTTCTAGGATGAAACATCTGTAATATCCAAAGGTGTCTGGCCTAGGGCAGAAAAAGTGGGAGTGCACATCTGTATTATTGCCATCATCAGAAAATGAAGTCCTATTAAAAACATGTTCATAATGCGCTCTACTCTCTAGGAAGCAAAAGTTTATATCCTGGAAAACTGCTAGCATTTCTTATAGGCAATAAAAGTTTCATGACAGCCCAGACCTTCGATATTAAGCATATGCTCAGCTATCTTAAAAATGTTATTACTGATTAATCTATAGTTATAAATAACTTTCATTGGCCCTGCTTGCCTAAATAAATATGGTAATTTACGGTTTGTGTTGTTTCATACAAATATGGCCCTCTGCTTTTTGTCTAAAAGTGAAGTTATTCTTGCATGCCATAAAGTTTTACAATAATGAATATTGAAATAGGATGAAGTACCCAGAAGTAGAAACATCACTAAGAAATGCCTCATCTTTAAATGTTAATCCTAATTGCTAAACATAATATGATGTAAAACATTAGCATATTTCTTAAATCATACTAAGTAAGTTGACATTAAAAGGTAAAATAATACAACTCTTTACGAAATGAAATATTTTTTCATTATTTGGTCAAATTGCCAAGCTTAAAATAAGACAAAATAATCCTTCCGGGGCCGGCCCCATGGCCAAGTAGTTAAGTTCCTGTGCTCTGCCTTGGCAGCCTGGGGTTTCGCCGGTTTGGATCCCAGGTGCGGACATGGCACCACTCATCAGGCCACGCTGAGGCAGCGTCCCACATAGTACAACCAGAGGCACTCACAACTAGAATATATACAACTATATACTGGGGAGCTTTGGGGGAAAGAAGAAGAAGAAGAAGAAGAAGAAGAAGAAGAAGAAAAAGATTGGCACCTGAGCTAACAAATGTTGCCAATCTAAAAAAAAAAAAAATTCCACAAAAAATGAATTTGATGTGAAAGGCAATCATAACTAGAACTTGATTTTCATGAATAAAAATCAAGAAAATACAAAGAATTACCGAGTTTTGCTTTGTTAAAAAATACTTAAGATAAATTGCATTTTATTGCATGGTCAGCAAACATTGAAAAGTCATGTGCAAAGTACAAAAAGCTGGTGATGCAGGAAGGTTCTCTGAAGATTTTTTTATAGTGATAGATATATAGATTCAATTTTTATTTATGCAATACAATACAGTCATAAAAGCAATCGATAGATTTCAAATTCGTCAACAAAATTGGTGATGAATCAACATGTAACATTGTGTGTGTGTGTAAAGAGTGCAACATCAAGTGTGTGTGTGGGGGAGACCGGAAGTAATTTTGGACAATCTATAGGTAGTGAGGTTATAAGTGCTGCAATACTCTTTTCTCCTCTGGTCTGTGAGTAGTTTCAATTTTCAAAGAAATATGAATTATTTCTCTAGTATTAAGAAATTAAAAAATAATTTTTATTCTTCAAATGTAACCTCCTTTCTTTTAGAGATGTGTGGTTTGTAGTGGAGATAAAGCCATACCAAGAGCTGAACCCTATGAGTGGAAGCCCACCTTTGGGGCTTAAACTCTAATGAGGTGAAGAACGTACCACACATTCTCTAGCAAGTCATCGAGGATTCTCAGAAGTGTTACCATGTGGGAATTTTTCCCCTACATTTCTCCAGAAATGTATATGTTTTTCTGAGTCTTAAATCATGAGAAAAATCATAAGATTTGGAAATCTGTCTATGGGGGACATGTATTATAATCCACCTGAGAGAATTAAAGTTTAAAAATGAATTTAAAAAGTTACATATTTGAAAGATAAAAATCCAGCAAGAGTAGGAAACCGACTCTCAGAGTCAAAAGGTAAGGCTGACATTTCTGGGAACCAGGATGAGAACGTACGTAGAAGTGTGGTCACCATCTAATCAGTCAGTCTTTCAGCTATTGCTATGCTCTAAGTGTGTGTGTGTGTGTGTATCTGTCTGCTGCTAATGAGTCATTCTTGCAAATAAAGAGTTTATACGCATAGTATACTTTAGAAATCGAATGAGTCATGTTCCAAGAAATAATGAGTTTGGGAACAAATAGGTCCTCACATTGGCAATTTTAACACATGATTCTGTGTAGCGATGTTAACTTTGCTAGGAAGCCTTGAATATTAGCTATTCAAATACTAAATACCATTCACTGACGTTTTCCAATGCTTTAATATTCGCTATCCGCTATATTTCTTTGTAAACTTAATATTTTTAAATGTATTAATCATTTGTTTTATGTAACCCTACCAAGTAAAGAGAATGTAGAGCGTTGGAAGGCTGTTAGGAGTAATTGATAATATTAAGTTTTTGAACATTCCAGGGAATTCTGATTTCTCGTTCTCAGCTTCTAAAGGTTAATGTCTGCTGTGAATTTGGAAACTTTCAACCCGCAAAAATGGTGTGGTGAATAGAGAGCAAGGTGGTAATCACCACACCCTGTGACATCATTTCACACATATACTGCATAGTCTATGACTTCTGCTTTCTGTTAATACTATTTCAGTCTGTGGTACATAAAATTGTTTCATTACACATTAAATCACTAATTTTAAACGACGGAACTTGATGCATGAGTTCTAATATTTGCTTTTCTCTGGTTCTTAAACTTTTGGAGTATGATGTATTGTAGTAGACTGTCAGTCAGGTGTTTTGGTTCAAAAACCTATATGCCCTTTACGCTAACACATGCTGTTGGATTTTATTAAAATAACATGGGAGGTTAAAATTAGTACTACAGGGTTAGGTTGAGTGCTGGGGAGAGCAGATAATGAGTTGTAATTTTTAGGGGCAAAACATGTTTCCACAATTATCTAAAATGGTTTAGTAAGCCTTGGACTTTGGACTGTGTGACTCTATAGCAGTAAAATGGAAACATTTCTAACCTCAGGTATAGACAGCACTGAGTATAGTTGGAAAATAAAGTTTTCATGTCTGCCATCTTAGATTTACTTGTAAAATTCGTAAAATTAGTGTGTTAGAAATATATTTTTGACAATTCATAAAGGAAATCAAAATACATGTGGCTTCAAAATGATGTCACCTAGTTCTATTTCAGCATGTGGCCCATGTTGTCCAGAGAAAGGCAATGTATTTAATGACAGGGTAAAATTTAGGGTTTATGATGCAGACAAAATTGTTCCATCTCCCACCAGCTAAGATATCCTGTGTCCTTTCCCTTTCTTACTAGCAGAGGTTTTAGTGTTGTATGTGTATTTTGGGGATCCACACAATGTGGTGATTTACTTAGGCCCGATTTCCCTCATTCACTGAATTTCATCCTTCCATAAGAAATAAAACTCCTTAATTTTAACCCTGTTTATTTTGAATTGCATCCCTTCTACTTCTGCTTAGCATATCTCCAGTTAAGGTTTTCAGGGTAATTGTGGTTATCACAATTACCATGTCTGATGGTTAACAAAAGTTGGGCAGTCATAGAGATGGCTGCTAAATTTGTATGAATATCAACATACTTCTTTAGGAAATAAATAGCATTAAACATACATTTAAATATTATTATTCATATTCATAGTAGGATTATTCATAATAGCTAAAACGTGGCAGCAACCTAAGTGGCTATTGATGGATGAATGGATAAGCAAAATGTAATACAGACAATGGAATATTATTTAGCCATAAAAAGGAAGGAAATTCTGACACATGCTGCAAAATGGATGAACCTTGAGGACGGTATGCAAAGTGAAATAAGCCAGTCACAAAAAGACACATGCTGCGTGATTCCACTTATATGATGTACCTAGAGTAGTCAAAATCACAGAGACCAAAAGTAGAATGATGATTGCCAGGGCCTGAGGGGGAGGAGGTGTTGGGGAAGAAGAATTATTCTTCTCCCTCTAGGTCCTTCTGGCTGGTCTAAGAATTAAATTGACAGGAGACAGGATAACAGGAGAAAATCAAAGTTTAATAATATGTATTCATGGAAGAAACCGAGGAAAACTGAGTAACCAAAGTGGCAGAAGCTGCTGCTTGAAATACTGTCTTCAGCTAAGGACAAAGGAGGATGTTGGGGGTAGTGGTTTGGGACTTCAAAGGGGCGGAAGGCAATTCACATGGAGATGGAAAAGCAGATATTTGATAAACAAATGTTTACCATGCCTTGTAAAGACAATGAGAGATGGAGAGGACTTTAATTGAAAGGTCGTTGTTAGGTTCCTTCCAGGCTATCACACCTAGTTTATATTATACTGTAGTTATCTTAGGATATTAGCTCCTTCCCAGAACAGGTCTTCTGTCTTAAATTCTTTTAGGCAGTTAGGGAGAAGGTCAAAGTTTCTTTCAGAGCCTTTTTTCTTTAGTCAAGCCGGAGTCACATTTTGGGGTGGCAAAGTCTGCTACCCCACAGAGGTAATGGAAAATTATTTAATAGGGATAGAGTTTCAGTTTTGCAAGATGAAAAGAGTTTTGAAAATGGATACTGGTGATGGCTACACAATGTGAATGTACGGAATGCTACTGAACTATAGACTTAAAAATGGTTAAGACTGTTTTATTTTGCGTATTTTGCCACAATAGAAAGTTTAAAAATTATAACATAATAAAGCATTATTTTTTCACCTACCTAAAAGTTTGCCTTTTAAATACAAAATTGAGAAAAAACTGAACTAGATGATTTTTGAAGTAGCTGTTTTCTCTTGTTAACTGTCAGTACTGAAAATTGCAAAAATCTGTAATTAATCTGGTGATGAAGCGATTTAAAAGTTTTGTAGCACTGTGAAGATCCGGTTTAACACTTTTAGAGTAAGAATCTATACCCTATGTCAGACCAAGAGTATACTTCTCATTTCTGTGATAATGTGACTGTTTGGAAATCACAGAAGTACTTGTCTCCTGAATTTGAGCCGTGTTGTGGGGTAGCTTCGTTTGTTTTGTTAAACTCGGATTTATCCTTCGAGGCAGCACAGCAGCTTTTGCAGGTACAGAAATGGTCTTTGTATTTAAATGTGCTGCCTAGAACACACTCCCATCTGTTTTCTGTACTTTACACAAAGCATTAGTTCATTTCCAGGGGTTCAAAAATTCTACTTCTAAAGGTTAAATTCACACACAGAGAAGCCCAGTGGGATTAGAATTCCTATTTTAGAAAATGCGTGTCCTTTTGCACTGTGAACATGTCTTGCTATCTCTGCATTATCTGGCTGAAGAGCCATTACACTGGCACTTCTTTTCTCTATAAACTTGTTGCCATCTTCGTCCTGATGTGATAGCACAAAAAGATGAGCAAGTCCCAGGACTAAGAATGAAGACATCTGGAGCTTATGATAAGGAAACTACTTGAACATAGGAGTTCTGTGTATCTTTCTTTTTCCAGGTCCCTTTACCATTTCTAGACTTGCTGAAATCTTCACTATTAAAAATGACTTGTTACTTGGGAAACTGTGAGCCTACTTTATAGCTACAGATAGGGTAATTACACTTACCAAATATTATAGGATAAATTTAATTTTAAATGTTTTTCTCAACTGTCAGACCATGCATCTGGATCTGGAGTTTGGAAAATAGTTTTCCTGTAGCTGAACAGTGCTATTTAAGCTTTGATAGTCAGATCTTAGGCTTAAATGAAAGCTTGCCACTTGTGTTTCTACATAGTTAAATATTAGTATAAATAATTGTTTCATTATAATTTTTGTGTGCTTGTTACTTTACATTACAAACTTGAGAGTAAAAGCTTTCTATAGCTGAGGAAGTTATAATTGTTTCATTATAATTTTTGTGTGCTTATTACTTTACATTAAAAACTTGACAGTAAAATCTTTCTATAGCTGAGGAAGTTATTGTTTCATTATAATTTTTGTGTGCTTGTTACTTTACATTAAAAACTTGAGAGTAAAAGCTTTCTATAGCTGAGGAAGCTACGTCCCACTTATGAGGAAATTCCCTGAGATGCCTTGATCAGAGAATAGTGGCTTAGGAAGTACTCAGTGAACACAATTTACTTTCGACGATTGTTTTCCTGCCACCTTGGCCCAAGTCGAAGTAAATTTTTGTCTACAGAGTAGAGCTGCATGAGCAAATTGTGACTCATTGCTTCTCACATTGCTGATGAATTGATATCAGTGGTCATCTATGCCGGGCATATATTGAAAAACAAATAGTTTTGAACCTCTTGAGGACAAAGGCAAATACAATTTTCCTAAACTGCTAAAAGCGAAATTAAATATATGAACTCATAGTTATTGAGAAATGATGATTTCATACTGAGTTATTAGGAGAAAATCTGTACAGATCTAGACTTCAAAAATAGTCAAGTAAAAATGCAAAACGCTTAAAATAGGCCAGATTTTCCCACTAAAGGAAATAGTTCACATAATATGTATGTATTTGGTATTGGCTTTGTCACAGAGTAAGAAGTAGAGGAAAAGGACCAAGGTAAAAATATTGCCTTGGTCATAGGCCATTGAATTATTTTGTTTTAGGAAAGATTAACTACAAAATTCTGAACTATAATGTAGCAGTTCTGTGGAATCATAAACTTGAAAATGTTATGTTTACCTTAATTGTAAGGCAATATTTTAGGAAGACTACTTTTTAAAATAAGATTGGTGCTTATTTTATTTTGTGAGGAAGCATGGAAGTTAGATAGTGGCCATAACCTCAAAAGGAGAAGAAAGGAATTGGATTTATGATGATCTCTTTATGGATATAACTTTTATTCTCAGTGTCCTGAAATGTCATGATTTTCTGCCTTGGAGTCGCTTTCTTTCTACGCATTGTACTGGACCCTCTGGGCCCCTTTCACTCTACAAGCTTATGCTGTTAGTAAACTCATGGCAATATTCTTATATTTTTTTAGTAAATTTCCTGCCCTGCATTTTCCCCTTTCATTCTGAAATTCTATTATTGGATAATTATGCCTGCATATATTCTCTAATTTTCTGATCTTCTCTGCTGTTTTCCATCTGTCTTTTTATGTTACATCCTGAGTGGCATCTGCATATTAACCTCTGAATATTTCTATTGATTTTGTCTTTCTTATTTTTGCTATCATATATGTAATATACAAGAAGTATTTCAGCTTTCTCAACATTACTTTTTACAGTCTCGTGTTTTTTTCTATTATGCAATATCTTATATCTCTGGGCTTTATTATAAATAATTTTAAAGCATTCTTCAATTTTTACATTCTTTTCTATAAATATATTTACTCTTCATTTGATTTGAGATTTGATCATTCTTTCAAGTTGAGACTCTCTTCAAATACCTGGTTTTCTTTACCTTCCAATTTAGGCTTAAGACACAGAGACTAAAATGTTAACTAGCATCTCCATATATGTGGGCAGGTCTTGTCAACAGATCTGCTTTACTGTAGAGGATTGGGTGTAGTTCCAGCTCATTCCCCAGGAGGTCCCCAAATGTCTGTACATTGAGGTCTTTTTCTGTTGGGACATCTGTTTACTCGGAGGGAGACCTTCTGGTTTCCTGCTTGCTGCTAGATGTTGTGGATATAAATCTGGCTGCCAGAGTTGAAGCGGGAAAGGAGACGAGTAGTTTCACCATTCAGTATCATTTATATCTTTCTCCCATCTTCAATTCAATACCTCTCCCTTTCCCTCAAGTGATCCTCTCTGGGTCAACATATCCAGAGAAGTAACCTTCTGTCTTCTGTTGATGTGGGTGCGGGTAGAAAAGAGATCTGAGACTGAACTAATCCTAAGACACACTTCCAGTCGTCTTTTCAACCTCGTCCAGTCATGTCCATGGTTTCAGAGGTACAAGTTCCCTCAAATACCTGAGAATCCTTTGGTGCAAATTAGTTTTATTGCAGCTGTCTTCTCTTAGTTTCTCATAGTGCCTCCTTGTCAAATGAATTATTATTTTTCTACTCTCCCTTGATAATTCTATTAAATTACTTTTTGGCTCCCAAGATTTTGTTTATCTTATTATGTTTTCTCTTTTTCTATTCTTTTTGTCTTTACATCCTTTTGAATATTTGTCATGTTTTCTCCTTTACCAGCAATGTAATCAGGTTTAGGGAAAGCTGTTAGACATGTATGTTCAATTGGAAATGTTTAAATCAAAACTCAGTTTATATTATTTTCAACCTTTTAGTTGTAGAGTCAATTTGATATTCAGATGCTCATTTTCTTATTTTGTGTTTCCCTTGGAAGATTAAGTGTATGATGGGGGAAATCTAAACTTTTTGCCCTATGATATTATCACATTTGGGAGAATTTCTAAATGTTCTTTCATTCTCTTCGTTACTGCATTTATTTTTTATTCACCGAAGGGCAGTGGTGTAAAGAAATCCAAATTATGGGTAATCTGAATACAATTCTCATTTCACTCTGATTTGGTTATGCAGCATTTGCCATGTGTTGCCATGGGTTTGTGTGGTATGAAAATTCACAAACATGATTAAACATCGTATTAGCTTTGCAATCTGTATTTCTTTGTCCATTTTTCATGCAGTGTCCAAGTTTTTCAGCCTTGGGGGACATCCTGCATTCAATATCCAAATTAAAAGGACTCCAGCTGTCTGCCCTCTAGCCATATGATTACAGGAAGTCTCCTTTCTATCTCTTATTAGCTTACTCACCCTTAGTAATTCTAAGACATACCCAGGGTTCTAACAAATCCATCTTGCTTGTTGCTTGTCACATCTTTTCCAGCCTGCTGGTCCAAGCTTCACAGTTGACCATATTTTTTCCTCCTTGTAAATGTATCTCTAGACTGCTGTGCTTTTCCCCCAAAAATGCTTTCTTTCTAGCATGAACACAGACTCTTGCTTTCTGCACATTATTGGTAACACCAGGCTGTAATGTTTGCTGAAGATTCAAGAATAACTGAAAGTAATAGCAACATGGGGTAAATGTATAATGTGAGATATGAGACAGTTCTGTTGCCAAAGTCATTTGGCCATACCCTATCACCAAGGGCTCTCCTCTTAGTCTTCAGTATCCTGTTGCTGATGTCCGCTCTCTCCTTTCGTATTTGGAGTTCTTGGATTTCTGCGATTATGGAGATAAAATAATAGTTTTCTCTGTTTTCAGCCAACGGAAACAAATGATTCAGTTTACAGTTTTTCACCAATGAAATCTTCAGTTGGAAGTAGTCCATGTTAGGTTACTTGTCCTATGTCCACAGTCATTCCTGTGTTGGTATATAGGAATTTAAGTTGGACATCTGAGTGACCAAGAGGTATCAAGGTGAAACCTCCCAGCACAAGGAAAGCATCTCTCCAAAGATAGATTTCAGTATTTGTCTTTCAGCATTAAATTAATAGTCAAAATAGCAAGAATCTCTTTAAATGATGCTCTGTCCCTGATGCGTGTCAAATAGACCCACCATTTGATAACCTTCATTCCCTTCTTATAAATAGCTTTCACATTGTTGTCTTAATAATTTGTCAGGTACTTTTCATAGCACTTTACCAACATTATTTTATGTAATCATCACATATTATACGATGGAAATACTATTGTTTTTTCTTCCCAATTTGCAGAGAAATAAGTGGGGCATAGAGTAAATGAATCATTTATTTAAGATCTCACAGCCATTAAGTCATAGAGCCAGGATTCAAACTCAGGCAGTCAAAGCCTGTGCTCTTAACTACTTGTGCATAGTTTCTTTCCCTACCCTAGAAGATCCTAGTTGATAGGTGAGCATGTTTCAGGTGACCCACCTATGGGCAAGAAACCCAAAGATGTGGGTTAAAGATCATTAAAGATCAGATCATTAAGACCTCATGGACCAAGTGTCTCAAGATCGTAGAGCTCATCAGAAGATGAAAGGAACAAAGAGTAAAGGTTTCTGTAGTTGGAGCTACTGCACTACTTCTCTTGATGTTTCTCCCCTTCCCAACTTCCATGTCATCATATGTGGGTAGCTAAATATTGTAGTGGGAAGAAGCGGAAATTGGAATGGAACTTTGAAATGCTCCAGGGAGGAGGTGTTTTTGTTGTTGTTCTTTGCTTAATTGTTTTGACGTATGCAAGTCTTAGGAAGGTATTTCTACCGTTGTAGCTCTTGTCTGTGGCTGATTGACAAGAGACCTGCAAAATATCCAAAGTTCTTGCAAGCTAAATCTGTCTGTGTCTTGTTTGAAATTTTCCTAGGGACTCCCAAACGGCATGAACTATTGAAAAGGGTACTGGTAACTGGTGTCAAAAATGTAAGCCTCTTAAAGTTAAATATTAGAATGTATGGATGATCATTAGATAATTGTTGATCAGAACCAGAGAAAGTTTCAGGTAAAATTCGGAAGAGGTGCAGAATAAAACTAGAGGTGAGGTACTTGTATGTTCAGACCACCCTGTTAGAGAATAACTGTTTACCTTCTGCTTGTATGTTGATCTTAGTTTATGAGTAATCAAGACGGGGAGCTCATTCAGTTCTTTTGAAAAATGTGGCTTCATAAATTATTTAGCGTATTTACCCAGATATCATGTAGCTTAAAATTAGATTTAATTCTCTCAAGCATTCCATGTATAACTGTCATGCATTTTGTAGAACTAAAATGTGCACAATTAAATCAGACACAGGAATCTCTAATGTCACCTTCACTGGTTAATGCCACTCTATACTTCTAGTATTGCCCAGTAATATTGGTGGATAACAAAATGAAAAGATACACCCATATTAGTTATGGTTGCACTATTGTGTAGATAACAGAAACATCATATAATGAATATTATATGAACATTTTTCTAAAATATACAAATAATACATAGAGCAGATCACCTTTGTCATATTGAAATAAAAATAAATGCAAATACAGCATAGTGATTTATTCAGTTGCGGTTAGTTTTTCAAAAGCTACAAGATCAAGATATTACGCATTAGTCTCCATATAGATTACTTATTTTCTCCCTTCACTCTACTACGTTTTCTACTTTTCTATTTTACTCTATTTAATTAAAACATTGTTCTTCCAGGCATTTTGTATCTTTTCCTTTGTTTTATATCATGATTAAAATCCCTGACTACGTTTGCATTCTTGTTACATCCTTATTTTAAAGAGCTAGCATTAACTTGTAGATCAGGTGTGGACCCGGAGCTCCAGTGTATTTCTCTAAAGTTGGGAATTTATGCAAACTAGAACCAAGGAGTCTCCTAAGTAATTTTCTCTACCAAGGAGATAAATGAAGAACTGATAGAGGACATTGTGTTACTTCCCTGGTGTTGAGTAAAGCTAAAGTCTATTTTAATGCAATAAATTGAGTTTGCAAAACCACAATATTTGATCTTAGAAGCAACTACTCTATCATCTTGATGCTTTTCCTGTCTCTATTTGCAGCTTCTAGCATTATTCTTCCCACTTAAGGATGTACTTAAATCTTTCTTTCACACACACACACAATCAGAACATTCTTATACAAAAGACTTTTATTCCTTCGTATTTCCAGTATCCCAGCCCCATATATTTGCCTTTGATAATTTGCAAATGTGTTCAAAGATTTATGCACAACCTGCACTTGGTAGTTTCTCTCTATATATTTGAATTCTGAGTCTGAACACTGTGAAAGGGCTAGCTCATACAAACAGAAATTATCCTTGGCTATAAGGAGAAATTGCCTGCTCAACTCATTTTGGTCCCCAGGACATTGAACTCAAATGTCAGGTCTCGAATGTAATGCTTGAAATAACGTTTGAAAATCAGTGCTTAATAGGGAAAACTAAATGTTTTGTGGAGGAGAACCAAAACCATACTGAACTAACTACCACTGAACTAAATCAACCACATCTTGTTTTCTATCTTTTTGTTGTAGATAAATATATACAGCTGTTTTAGTTAGAATTGTGGGAGTGTATGAAATAGAAACCAACCCAAAGTTGCTTGAGCTGTATGTCCATTTCTCATTTCTACTCACAGCATACCTGCTTTTTGTCAGCATATGAATTTTCTCTGAGTCCCATAACAGAAAAATAGTGCCCTTCCTGCAGCTCTCGTGTTTGCGTGTTACACGTCCAGCAAGGCACAGAGACTCTTTGCAAACTTAGGCCTGTTTAAAATTGCACAGAGAATATCAGATTGGCCCACCTTTTGTCAGGTATCCAGATAGGGTCTGATAATCTCTGGCCAAGGGAGTAGGTACCCATCTGTGTGAGTTGGAGAAAAATAAATCATGCTTGTTGGCTGGCAGAACCCCCAAAGCACATCTAATTAATAGTAAATTTGAAAAATACAGATGTGACATTGGCATGTTTATTGCGCTAATTAACAATCGCTTCTTACTGACCGTTAGTGAAATTCTTAGAGCTGTTTCTCTTCCAGATTTCTGTTTCTTTTATTTTCCTTGTTTAACACGCATTCCTCATTAATGCTTTTGCTTCTTCCACTAGCCGTTGTAGTTCTATTACTTTCTGCAAGAAGCATCCCAATTGATATGCAGAAGACCCAGTTTAAAATGGCTTGAAAAAATGAGGAGATTTATTATCTTACCTAATAGGATGAGTCAACATAAAGGATAGGATTGTCTGAATCAAGGTTCTTACCCACTGTCAGCATTACTAATAATTTCAAGGATGCAGACAAAAAGGAGGATCAGAAAAGTAAGGTGGAAGTCGAGGACATCCTGTGTGGCTCCCCATGCCTTTCCTTCCTGCACTGGACAAGCACAGTGGTTTCAAGTGAGGTTCATACGTTATTTCACAAGCAAGT
Organism: Equus quagga; assembly: GCF_021613505.1. Taxonomy (NCBI): domain Eukaryota; kingdom Metazoa; phylum Chordata; class Mammalia; order Perissodactyla; family Equidae; genus Equus; species Equus quagga. The sequence continues at coordinate 95,802,540 of NC_060276.1, forward strand.
AGTGGTTAAGCTATGAAATGTCTCCGTTTTAGACATTGGTTTAAGTAATATTTTTAAGGAAGCTATGCCTCATAATTCCATAGATTATGGATTTATTTGCTATAAATGCTATCCGGAGACATCCTGCCAAGAGCATTCTAGATATTAGGGCTCTTCATCATTGCAAATATCAGTCTATTTACAAGTAGGCCTAGTTATCAGCATATTTACAGGGAAAACAGACCATGTCACCTGCCTTCTTTCTTTATCTAGAAGCATCCCCTCAGTAAAGGGAGGGAATGGATAGTAGTCCAGCTATTTTAATTACTTCCCCCCAGACAGGGCCTGCAAAATCATGTGGTAGATTGTTTAATGGTTAACTCAAGGGCTCATAGATACCATCAAGAGCCTGGGTTTTTCATTTTTTCTAATCCCCCCTCCTACTCCTTCCATTCCCCTCCCCCGTCTCTGCAATCCTTTTGTTATTTCTTTTTGACTCTAGGCTTGTTTCCTATGTTTATAAAATGGTTGCCACAGAGCCAAGCATCATATCCTCACAGAACAGAGTCTAGAGGCCGGAATGCGAAAAAGACCGTTCTCAGAAGCTCCCTTAGCAGATAGTCTTTTCTGTTTCATTTGTTATGAATATATCACATGCCCTTTGTAAACTAAAAGCTGATAAGATGAATGCAATTGCTTTAATCAGAATGGACTAATAAAGGTTCACCCCTGATGTTAAAAAGAAGCATAGGTTCTCCTCCAGAAGGAGTTGATGATACCTGAACAAATTCTGGTTCTCATTAAGGAAGAAATGGTGGTGGGGAGTGGATGTAGTTTCTGAGTAGCCTGCCAAGAATGTCTGCCATACTCTTTTAACTTCCTTGTATCTACAGATATGATAGTTGAACCTAGTTCTCGAAGTATATCTGCAGTGGCTAAAAGGCAGAAGATTTTCTAAGTAGTTGCTAAGAGTTTGGAGTTTTGCCTTGAAATAGTCAGTGACTGTTTCTAATGTTACATTTTTGTTTCTACCATCTCTACTACAAGAGGTTAATTTAACACAGAAGCTATGTTTCTCATAATAAATGCTTTAAAATTTAATTCAGGATCTTGTAGTGTACTTTCTGAAATAGCTTTTGCATCTGATTGCACTCTGTGGCAGTAGTGGAGGAAGAGTTTCTTTCTCTAATTCAGTGACTCTGGTATTAGAATGTATAGAAATCACCACAATTGCTTGTTTAAAGTGACATTTCTTGGGCCTGACTTTGGAAACCCGGACAGTTTGGCCTAGGAATCTGCATGTTTAACAGGCACTCTTGGAGATGCTGAAGCACATGTTCTCTAGACCACTTTTGAGAAACACTGTTAATATACTTGGGACCAGGAAATAAATCTTCCAGGCCTGAGTGCTACTTGGAATATTGATTCCTTTTACCCAAGAGCCTTTTCTTCTAATGCTGTTTATTTTCCACTACAAATATTATCTGTGAACATATCATTCTCTAGATCATTCCTCATCAGCAAGCTCATTGTAGGGGTACTTTTTAAATGAAATATGCATTGCATATAGCGTTCTATAGAAATAGTCACATCTGCATTATAATTGCAGTTATTTCTTAGGACATTTTAGTACACATCTGAGTTCTACCCCCTTCTTTATTGTGCATTTACCTTCTTGATTGAGAGAGAATGTGGTGAGGAAATAGTTTCTAGCAACCTACCAAATTTTGGCTCAAGTGTACTACTCAGCTCTTTTTGTTAGACGATAACTAGAATCAAATGCGGCCACCCTTCACGTAGACAGAGGATGTGACCTCCAATAACTTGATCTTTCAGAGGCATCGAAATAACCTTGTCCTTTGTCCTTTCTCACCTTTGAGCTTAAATCACATCACTTTTAAAAAGTCAAGTCTCTCGTGATTAATTTAGTGGATGCTCACTCTAAGAACAATTGCTGATGCTCATTGTTCTTTCCTCACCCTCTTCCTGGCACACCCACATCTCTTATTATGCTTATTGTATATATCATTATTTTGGAATGTATTGTACTTCCCTGGAGGTAATGTATTTGTGTGTCCACTGTGCCTAGCACATTGCTTTGGAAAACATTTAAGTGAAATAAGAAATGAATATGACCACACTTACCTGCCTCACCTAACATGCATCACTAATTGATGACCTAATATGTTCCTGAAAGCAAGTCATATATTCCCTAGAAGAATCTAAGAAGCTGAGAATCCCTATGCACACCAGGTCATTATCTATCAACTGATTAAATCATGCCTGACATAATAAAGTGTGCATATGTATCCATATCCATATATATAATAAATGTAGTATGGGTATATATCTACATATGTCTGTATATTCACATACAGATAAATACACATTATATATGTGTCAGGAATTGTATATATTTATATAGGTACATATATACTACATGACATGTTTGACATATATATACACAGTATTCTCAAAGTATATAGAAAATGCTATTAAGAAATGTAAAACATCACTGAACTGATATTTTTTGAAATCATACACTCATATACTATAATAAATGGCTATTACAAGTATAATTGACGTTAGAGGTTTTAAAATGCTTTGATATTAAAAAAGACATCCTGGTATTTTAGATTAGAAACTACTGGTCCCTAGTATACATCACTGTCCTTGAAATTTTTAAATTAAATTCTCCGTGATATATATTTCAGTTTTCTCTTCCTACATGTCATCATATGTGGTTTAAGTGGTGGGTGTTGCCTCTGAGAAAAGGGATACAGGACACAAGGATTAAGACGACAGATTAGGAGCAATGCAATGGTATACATTCCTGAGGGTAAAAGAAGAAGAGGACTGCAGAGGATGGATGGATGGAAAGCTGGCTGGCTGGCTGGCTGGCTGGCTGGCTGGCTGGCTGGCTAGCCAGATGGAGCGATGGATAGTTAGATGTATGTATATGTGTGCATATGTATGTTTTTCTTTATTCATCTTCATGCTGGCTTAGTCTCTGCTTTCAGTTGGCCCACAGACATGTTTTTTTAGGTCTAAACATAAATTGTGTTACTTGCAAACATTGAAAAATTGTGTGTTCTTTCATAAAATTCAGAGAAAGAGAGAGAGACGGGGTGGGATGGGTTGGGGGGTAGGGGGAAGACAAGGATGGGGGAGGGAGAGGCAAGGGGGGGAGAGAGGGGAGAAGAGAGACAAAGGGGGAGGTTGGGGGAGAGATGAGAGGGGTAGCTAGACAGGGGAGAGAAGGAGAGAGAGTCAAGGTAGGGAGAGTGGGGAGAGAGTGGAGGGGGAGAGAGTCAAGTGAGGAGAGAAAGACAAGGGGGAGAGAAAGACAAGGGGGGAGAGGGGGAGAGAGACAAGGAGGGGAGAGAGGGGGAGAGGGAGAGAGAGAAAGAAAAGTAGGAAAGAAGACTGACAAGTCCCAAATCTTCAGTGGCAAGCTGGAGACACAGGAGAGTGGAGGGTGTAGTTCCGGTCCAAGTCCAAAGGCTTAAGAACCAGGAGAGCTGATAATGTAGTTCCAGTCTGAAAGGTGAGAAGCTCAAGACCCCAAGAGAACCTCTGTTTCAATGTGAGTCTGAAGGCCAGAAAAGACCAATATCCAGTTCATGCAGTCAGGCAGGAGGGGTTTCCTCTTACTGCCTTTTTGTTCTATTCAAGTGAATCGATTGGATGATACCCACCCACCTTAGGGAGGGCAATGTGCTTTAGTCAGTCTACTGATTCAAATGTTAATCTGATCCACAAATGCCCTCACAGACATACTCAGAATAATGTTGGGCCAAATGTCTAGGCACCCTGTGGTCCAGTGAAGTTTATGAATAAAATAACCATTGTATTAATTTAGACTGTTTGAAAGAATAAATGAGAGAATACATGCAAAGTACTTAGCTCGCTGCCTGACTCCTAGCACAATTTAAGTAAATATTAGTTATGGTTATCAATATCATAATTCTTCCCAATATTTCAACTTTTGACTTTCCGGATATCGTTGTTGTCTGATTTCCTTATACTTTGTTTGAAATATCATCAAAAGGGAGACAGGCCCTTAGATTAATGACTTGGGAGAGAAAGGAAAGGGAAGAAGGCTAACCCATGCTGAGCCCCTTCCTATTGTATTCCAGGTACTGTTTCTCTATTTGATTTACTCAGTCTTTCTGAAGTGAGCATCGTTCCTCAGTTTCATTTTACAAATAAATATACACAATCCCAGGTGACTGAGCAAATTCAAACACCAACCTGGTGAATAAAATTATTTTCAAACACAGGTCTGCCCGACTCCAAAACCCACATTTGTTCCCCTGTAGGGAGGTGCCTCTAGAATCTTTACCACACGTACTCTGGAATCTGAGCACATACATGATAATGTCTCAGAATCACCAAGGAGTTATCAAAGCTGAGATTCCCAGCTTGTACTTCGACAGATTTTGTATCATCAAGTATGCCACATGTACATTTTGTTGAGAGGGAAGTTATATAGTTGAATTTTCTGAGTTAACTCTAAGTTTATTTAAAGGGCCAGAAGGATATTTCCAGAACTCTGCACTCTCCCCCAATCATGGACAAAGGTAGAGCTACCACTTTAGAAAATATTGAAGCATGGGATGAGAGCAAAGAAGAGATTTCGAGGGGTACCCATGACTTCATATTAAATGCTTCTCATACACATTGCCTTAAATGTTTAATGAAAACCACATAGAAATGCTTCATTTTTCACAAGAGGAGTAGTTTAACTATATATTCATCAGTAGTATTCAGTCAACATTGCAGAACAATGGTAATGACAAAAAAATTTTGCCTTTGTTAAGGGGAAATATAAAGTGTTTAAATGTGTAAATGTATAGTCATATTTTAATGGTGTTAGGAATCTAAGCCAATATAAATTTTCAGTTATTTTTGCTTAGCATCGATTAAAACTTTACTTTTTCAATTATAATTTTAGGGAAAATAAAGGATACTGTCTACTGGAATGCAAATATGGTTATATACATATGAGGACTCTAATAATACTAAAAGTAGCATAATTAGACAACTAAAATTTCAAATTTACAAACTGTTGCAGAAGTAATATGCTGTCAAATTGTGGGAAGTGCCCTAGAATGGGATCAGCTATTCCTAAGTAGCCTAGGACATATTTTGTAACTTCCCTAAACCTCATTTTTCTCCCTTATAAAATGGGAATATGGTGTATTTCATAGTGTGTGTGAGGATTAAATGAGTATTAAATACAGTAATAATTTAAAGTTGATGTTTGAAGAAAAACTTCTTGCCTTGGGTCGTTTCACATAATCCTGTACAGCTAAGAAAGGTTGAATAACTTGCACAGGTTCACACAGCTAAGAAGCGTGAAGCAGGACTCAAACCTGAGTAGTCTGATTCGAGAGCATGTGTTTTTGATCACTCTCTTGTACTTCTCACTATGACTGATCAGTACGTGAATGAAAAAAATATTTAGTGCATAAATATTGAAGACTGTTATCATGATTTTTTTTCAATGTACTTTCTTGGAATAAAAAATAATCTCTTCAAAGCAATAGAAAAACATATTGTAGATTCTTTGATTCATTTGTCTCTATCCATATCAAAGAAAATGAGTCCAATTTCCCTTGATTTGTTCTTCGTGAATCAATTGCTTCCTTTTCTAAATTCACTCAGAGCATTTGTTCTAAATATTTCTGCACATTGAACTCAATTCTCCTGCTATATTTTTTCTACTTTAAAAGTTAGAAAACTTTTTCATCTCTAGAATTAACGCTTGGTGAAAACTTGATGATTTTGTAAAGATAACCAGTAATGAATTCAAAGAGAAGTAATAATTTACAGTAATGTTTGGTAATTCTTTTGTATCTTGAAATTTAATTAAGACATGGACCTCTGGACTTACTGAAAGAGGATGAGTGCTGCTTTAATAACTTGGTTATCTATCCCCACTTAAATTTGTTTCTTCCAGGCTTTAGAATTTGATGATTGCTCTCCCTGGGTGACAATAGGTAAGTCAAATAAGGATTGAAGGCTCCTCATTATCTCTGCTGTTACATAGAATTTAACTGTCTTTTTTGGACATTTGATCTGGTACTTTCTTGTTCATTTCCTTGCTTGATGCATGACTTTTTCTCTTGTCATCTTGCTCAGGGTTGGCCAATCACTTTGCGTGCTTGACATTTCTTGGTGCCTATTGTTATAGTGTATTTACCCTATTTTTATTTGCATTTATTTAGATAATTTCCCCTACCTCCTTTTAGGTGTCTCTTAAAATTTAGTTAATAAGAAATGTAGGGACAGCTATATTGTTGTCTACAGATATTTCTTTTTTTTCTCTATGGGGTCTTAGCTAAATATGCCACTAGAAATGAACTCTTTTAGCATTTTAGAGAGTCCATATTCATGATACCACATTGCCTATCCATGCTTTCAAATCGATCTTTTATCTGACTTTCTCTTATATGTGCTTTCCTAATATTTATGGCATATATCTGCTTCTGGTATTTCATTTCTTCTTCTTAACACATGAAGTTTTACAAGCTTCCTATACCTTTCATGCTGTCCCTCAGTTTTGCTGTTGTTTTGAATCAGAATTAAATTGAAAGTAGACATTTTCTCTGCTGCTTCCTTTAGCTTCTGAGTAGGAATTGTATCAAAATATGCAAGATACCATCAAATGCTCTCATCTTAACAGAATGAGGTTTCCGTTATATATAGATGAACATTGAAGTCCCTTTTAGAGATGTACCTAATACACATTTTATTGAGTGTTGAGTGTTGAAATCAATATTCTATTGAAATTAAAGTCAAAGCCAACCATCTCTATCTTAGAATGTGCTTTTGATGTGTTTATCTAAAATTTTATAATTCTATTACTAAACACTTGAGAAGTCAATTTTAAGTTTGTCATCATAGTGTTCAGGACTGTCAGCTCCTACATTGCTCCTACAGTCACTGTAACTCACGTTTATAATACCAAGGTATTTACTTTCAACCCTGGTAATGGAGGAGGAAGGTATCTGAGGGCAACCCAATTTCTCCACAGCATGTACTTCTTCATATTCTTTGTATTCTTTATTATGCCTGGATCAAAGGCATTTTTTCATGATGTTGCACATGATTTTTAGAGATATTTCTCCTTTAATTTGAGGTGGTCAAGTTGGCAATCTACTTTTAATTTCTCTTTAAAAGATATAACGAATTCTTAAATGGGACTTTTTCTTAAGCACCATGGCTTAAATGCAGGAAAAAAAAACTAAAGAGTAAATTGAATCTTTAAAATTTATATTTTAATATTATGAATATTAGCACACAAAACAAGTCTACAAAAACCCAAGTCGACAAAATTACAGTTGTGTTATAATCTAATCTCTCTTCTCTTCTTTATATTAAATGTTAATATTTTCCAGTTACCTGAAGTTATCTATGTAATACAATCTCTTAACATGTATATTAACTCAAAATCTATTTCCCAATTCAACTATTTGAAAATTACTAAATTTATTTTGTATACCAAATCAACAGCTTGAAAACTATCACTAATACTATTTATCTATATTTATACTTCACTGACATAAGAAAACATTTACAATAAGTTTCATCTGGAATGTTCACTTGCAATTGAAAGCATTATGTGCAGGTGTCAACTATACATCAAATGTCATGTTTATGTTGGTGATGTAGTTATGCTGCATAAAGATGATATTAACCTACTTGATTATATCATCGATTACTCACCAGTTCAGGGAATTCAGAAATGACTTTGAAATAGGCATTGCACTTGCAAAAGCCATGGGCAAAAACACAGTGAATATTAGACTGATGACTGAGGCTAAAGCCAAACTTTTGTTACACATATTATATATAGTATTACCTCTGTTTTAATTTTCTGTAGGTTTCTGGGAATGCATTATATTTTTTATTTACTAAGTTGAGACTATATTTTCACTTATTAATTGTCCATTTTGTACATTGTGCCAGATGTTTCATCTACATATCATGTAATTGTTATGGTAATACTATGGGTGTTTTATTTTCACCTTAACAAGTATTCAAACTGAAGCTCAGAAAGTTCACATAACTCCCCTAAGTTTACACAGCTTGATTTTTAACCCGTGTTTATCGGGCTGCACCATATTTTCTTTCTATTCTCAATCACGTATCTTACTGACTTTTTCTTCGTTTTATTGTCTCTCAAATGCTTTTTCTTTGTTATTGAGATATAACTGACACATAGCATTATATTAATTTCATTTGTACAACATAATGATTTTATATTTGTATATATTGTGAAATGATCACCACTATAATTCTAGTTAACATCCGTCACCACACAGAGTTACAAATTTTTTCTTGTGATGAGAAATTTTAAGATCTGCTTTCTTAGCAACTTTCAAATATACAATACAGTACTATTAACTATAGTCAACATACTATACCTTACATCCCCAGGACTTACTTATTTTATAACTGGAAGTTGGTGTCTTTTGACACTCCTCACTCGTTCTACCCACCCCTCACCCCCTACCTCTGACAACCACCAATCTGTTCTCTGTGTCTGAGTTTCTTCATTTTGTTTTTATATTCCACATGTAACTGAGATCATAAGGTATTTCTTTCTCTGGCTTATTTCACTTAGCACGAGGTCTTCCAGGTCCATCCATGTTGCAAATTGCAGCATTTACTTGTTAATGGCCCAATAATACTCCAGTGTGTGTGCGTATAAACACATTTTCTTCATCCATTCATCCGTCAATCGACACTTAGTTTGCTTCTATGTCTTGGATATTGTAAATAATGCTGTAGTAAACATGGCATGTAGATATCTTTTTGAGTTAGTGTTTTCATTTCCTTTGTACAAATAGAAGTAGAATTGATGGATCATACGGTAGTTCAATTTTTAGTTTTTTGGGGAAACTCCATACTGTTTTTCATAGTGGATGTAGCAATTTACATTCCCATCAAAAGTGCACAGGGTTCCCTTTTCTCCACATCCTTGCCAACACTTATTTCTTTGTCTTTTTGCTAATGACCATTCTAACAAGTATGAGGTGATAGCTCCTTGTGTTTTTGATTTGCATTTCTCTGATAAATAGTGATGTCAGGCATCTTTTTCATGTACCTGTTGGTCATCCATATGTCTTCTTTGGAAAGATGTCTATTGAGATCCTCTGCCCATTTTTAAATTGGATTGTTTGGGTTTTTTGCTACTGAGTTGAATGAATGCTTTATTTTGGATATTAACCCCTTATCAAATATATGACCTGCAAATATTTTCTCTCACTTAATAGGTTGCCTTTTCATTTTGTTAATGACTTCCTTGGCTGTGCAGACCAAATGCTTTTTCTAAATCTTATTTATTTTCCATGGATGGAGGGAGGGAGAGAGGGAGGGGGTTATATTTCCCATGTACCAAGGTTTGCTAATGATTAGGGGAGGATATAAGAAAGGAGCATCAGCTGTCAACCCAGCATCTGGGAGGCCCCAAACCAGCAGATGCAGCTTTCTAAGATGCCCCTTCCTGCACTGGGAGACAATTGGGTTCAATGACTGACTGTTAATTCTGTGTGGTACAAGGAAGCTCAGATAATACACTTGCATTTAGGATCTCCTTGTTTTAGACATTGCAAGAAAGACTACATGACTAATGTCCATTCTCCACAACTGTGGCTCAGAAATCCATAAATTGAAGTTTATTTATAATAAAAAATCCAGACATACCAGATGTATCCTCCTAAAAGTATTTTATTAAATAAGAAGTACCTAAAGTTGCTAAGAGAGTAAATAGTAAAAGTTCTCATCACAGGGGAAAAAAAAATTTTCAATCTGTATGAGATGATGGATGTTAACTAAACATATTGTAGTAATCATTTTGCAATATTTGTAAGTTGTCGTTATGCTGTACACTTTAAACTTATGCAGTGCTGTATGTCAATTATATCTCAATAAAACTGAAAGAAAAAAGAAGTACCTAGCAGCCTTTGGAAGACCTTCATTTAACATGTAGCTGATTCCACCAGTGGACTATGCAAGGAATCCTGGTCAAAGTCAAAACGGCCTCAAGCATTTCTGGGAAGGGAAGAGCCTTCCCACAAACTCACTTCCCACTGGTGTTCTTCACGCCTATTCCTCCTTGTTGGATTGATTTATATTGATTATGTTAATGACTTGAGCTCATACAGCATTTAATAATTCAAAATACTTTTATATATGTTGTCTAATTTAGTTTTCCAAGGCCATATAGGTATTAAAATGCAGGATTTCAAACCAGGGTCTTCAGAAACAAAATCTAAAGTGCTTTTTTTCCAGTGACTTTCTTTGAATAAACATATGCCTTTACATTATATGCATTTAATCCTATTAAGTCAGGTATAACTTTACAACCCTATTTATTTTCTTTGGTCCAAAACTCAATTATATTCATTATTTAGTACATATATATGTATATTATAAATGCATATGATATTTTATATCAATATATCTAAAACAGACACAAATATATTTGCTTATCTACTTATATTACAGTCTATACCATTTCTGAAATAATTTGAGACAGCATGTAAAATACACAATTGGTAGAGAGGGAAAACAAAGGCAGGGAAATGGGTAAATCTGGAGGTAAGTTTAGCATAAAATTCAATACAGTATCTAGATGTGAGCTATAAATTTGACTTTTTGCTCTCTAGCAGCCAAAGAAAGAAATGTGTATATTTCAGAGGTTCACAGCATCCAAGAGATTAAAACCAATTTCTCATGTGGGGCGTAACTTTTGTAGGTACTGAGACTAATGTGTACTGTGTCCTTGGTAATACCACTCAACAGCAGCCCTGTAATAATTACAATAGTGTATTGCATATGGCTATTTCTTATTGTGAAAGTCATGATGAGATACTGTGAAACTAATTCTCTAAGGAGCCACAATAGAGTGTTTTACGTGCATACTCCCACATCGTGCCCTCCATTATTGTCATGATCCAAGGCTAAACTTCAAAATATTTAGAACAGCGGTACTCAAAGAATGTTCTGTAGAATATTATGAGGATATTTCTTGAGAAATAGTTTTTCCAGAGTGCTAGAAAGCTGGGAGGGAAAACTCCTAATTCAATCTACTTCAGCACAGGTTCTATTTTCTCCTGATAGATGATGTGGCCTTTTTTGGATTGATTTGAAATACTATAAGGGACCGGTATTAGTGAATGTACCCTGAATTAGCAGAACATATACTGTTGATATAAATTCTAGAACTCCAGGATAAGCCCTGAGTCTTAAATTGGAAGCAATAAGTATAGCATCTCAGATCAAGTGAAAGTCCCCCATAGGTAACGTCCCTTCACTAGAGACCTTTAGCACAAGGAAGCCAAGCCTACATTTAGTGCTGACCTGTGTACTCCCGGGCTTCTGCTGAGGCTTTCTGTCTATGGCCAAACAAATCGGACACTTAATCTAATCATGTGAATGCATGCACATGTGTGGTTTTGTCCTACTACTCTGAAATCCTCCCTACATGATACACATCTCAAATCAGTGCAATAAAGAAAAAGGGTTCATGGCCCGATACATTGAAGAAATAGTATGTTTATGAACATCTGGCTATCAAGAGTTCCATTTAGGGTTTCTCTCTTTGCTGCATTACAATAATTTGCTAAGAAGTCCTTGTTACCATTTGCTGCTGTCATTGTTCACCAAGTGTATTCTTGAAACTCTAATCAATGCTTTTTACTCAGATTCAGCTTCAATTTTAAGATGGTGAATATTTTTTGAAGATACACACAAAAACTGTTTATTTCAGAAAAAATGTAACTGAATAGTCGTCTCTTCCTCTAACTGAAGTAGATTCTTTTGAAATTTTTGGAGGACGTTGTTTTGAGTTTAAAAGTTGACTGTAGGGGCTGGCCTGGTGGCATAGTGGTTAAGTTCATGCTCTGCTATGGGGGCCCAGGGTTTGCAGGATCAGATTTGGGTGCAGACCTAGACACCACTCATCAAGCCATACTGTGGAGGCATCCCACATACAAAATAGAGGAAGATTGTCCCTGAGCTAACATCTCTGCCAATCTTCCTCAAGCAAAAGGAGGAAGATTAGCAACAGATGTTAGCTCAGGGCCACTCTTCCTCACCAGCAAGAAAAAAAGTTGACTAAGTTATTAGGGAAATTTTCTAAATCTATTAAGACACCTCTAAAATCTTTCTAAGTTTGTGCTCTATATTCTTTTGTGACATATTTTCAAGACATTTAAAAGTATGTTATGCGAATATATTTTCTCAAATATTCAATAATAGCATTGTAATCTTGGGTTCACATTATTTCTGGCTGTTACTATTTTAATGAAACTCATATTGGCTTCCCTAAATACAAAAATTAAAACCTGGTTTGTATTTTTAAATTGAATGTGATCAATGTCATCATTCCCCAATATTTATGTGAGCGTCCATAGGTTTATAACCCTAATCTGTCATCTATCGGAGAATTACGCTCATTTATCTCTAGAACTCTTCTGAGAGTTTAGCAGTAAACACCGAGAGTTGAAATGATTTTGTCAAGTTTATGAGTCAATCAGCTGTGGAGCAAGGTCTTACACCCCAGGTCTCTTTGTTGTCTGCTTTAGTTGATCTGCCCATTACACTATATAACTTTGCTAAAATTGAAGACTTAGTGTTTGTTAGGTTAAAATTTATGGAATAAAAACTGCATTTTCGTAAGTTAGATGAGGTAGCAACTTCATTGACATCTTATATGAAAGGTTTAGTTTTCAATTTTCATTTTATTCCTGAAGTCGTTTTAATGAGGAAATTTGTGGGGAACACTAGGCCCATTTGAGTCTTTTGATGAGTTGTGTTTGCTTTCTTTCCTGTGAAATCACAATGGTAATATTGTACAACTTATCTTGAGATGAATATTCCTCATTTGCAAGAGGAGTTAGATTCTTGTAGTGCTATTAGCTTCTTAATAAGAAGGTATTTAGTACATGCAGGAGAAGGTAAGTGATAAGACATTGGATTCCTGTTCCTGTTGGTGATGTTTTGATAGAGGCTTTCAGTTTAAATACTTTTTATTTAGTTGTTTGGTAATTTTTTAATAGCTTGGTCAGCTAAAAATGAAGGAAAAATAGAAATTTGAAGAGTTGCATCTCCATTATTCACTGTGGATTTGAAATATATAAATGAGTTCCTCATTGGTAGAGTTTTAAAAAATGACTAAGAAAATAAATATATACCATGTAATATCTCAGCATGATTATTTTGCAAATAAAAATTATACACATTTATTGATGCAAATTTATTGATTTAACCATGTTACCATCTAAAGGACCTATTAATACCTTAATACATTACACATAATACATTATATATGTAGTAATTATTAATACAGTATACATACCCTTCATGATTACGTTTAAATTTACAAAATGTCACACCTTAGCTCATTAATGAATTAATCATAGTTAACCAAATTATTTACTACCAGTCTGGCATGATTCTAAATGTTTTCTATGTTTTAGCTCCTTTAATACTCAAGATAGTTGGTTTGTTTGACTGGGAAAGAAATGTTAGAGTCACATAGTGGCAGTTGACTTTTCCAAGGGCATACCATTTATAAGTTGTGGAACATGGCTAACAACCCAGACAGTCTGCGTCCAGAGCCTGCACACTTAATTATTGCAATGTATTGTCCTTGTTTGTCTTGGTATTAGATATGTTACACAGTAAAACTATGATGATGATTATATTATTTGCTATGAAATATTCCTACTTAACATTTTAGTTAATGAATACGTTCTTTCTTTTATTTTTTTAATAAGACACCTCACAAAAATATTATGCTCCAGCTGGCGTCAGAGCCCATAGTAATAAATATATGGCCTAAACTGGTTTAAATGACTTAAGAATTTGCAAAACCAGCATTCTGTCTTTTCTTTTTCCTTTATGAGTAGGTCTTTAAAAAATATCCTCCGTGGATTATTTGAGCAGGACTAAACTGGAGGGGCTCTGTGGAATTACCTATCCTACCCAGATGACATTTCATGGTGGGGGTGAATGGTGGAGAGGATTGGGAGAAGCAGGGCAAACTGTACTAGAGCTGTGGGCCAGCTTGTCATAGCTTAGGGTCCTAATGTTTCTTGTTTTGTTTGTGCCAAATACCGTAAGTGAAAGTGTTAATAGATAGTTTAAAAAATCAGGCTCATGTTTCCTAATGAATCTTTAAAATCTGAGTGATGCTTCACCAAAAAACAGTTCTAAGATATCTTGGATGTGAGACAAATCTGTGTTTTGTGTCGAGTCTTTGGTCCATAAGTTGATGAATCAAAAATAATTTTCAAGGGAATTTCAGTAATACAAGAGCAGCCCATTGGGATATCAGAAATAGTTAGTACTATAACAACCAATAAGTTCTAAATATGATAGTGTCATAGACGTATGACTTGCTTCAACAAAACTTAAAATTTGGAGAGAAAAGCTGACAACAAAGAACAAGTGTATTGTATTTTGATGCTATAGTGACTATTTTGTAAAGAGTAAATAGCTTGGTGAATTGAAAAATTGTTCTACACAATCATTTTTTAAAGTTTTCAGGCATTTTTCTCTCTCCAAGGACCAACAAATTGATGTATTTATTTGGAGGAGCTAATACAGTTTGATTGATTGATTGATTGGAAGACTAGCCCTGAGCTAACATCCGTGCCCATCTTCCTCTACTTTTATATGTGGGATGCCTTCCACAGCACGGCTTGCCAAGCGGTGCCATGTCTGCACCCGGCATCTGAACCAGTGAATCCTGGGCCTCCGAAGTGGAATGTGTGCCCTTCACTGCTGCGCCACCGGGCCACCCCGCTAATGCAGTTTTTTGTAACCAGTATATAGCACCAAGTTTTAAAACCAAATGCTTTGGAGAAATATCGAAGTCCTTTGTCCATTTTTTAATTGGCTTATTTATTTTTATGTTTGTTTATTTTTGCAACTGAGTTGTAGGAGTTCCTTATATTTTGGAGTTGCTTATATATTTTGGATATTAACACTTTATCAGATAGATGGTTATCAAATATTTTCTTCCATTCAGTAGATTGCCTTTTCATTCTGTTGATTGTCTCCTTTGTTGTGCAGAAGCTTTTTACTTCTGGGTATATATCCAAGAATTGAAATTAAGATCTCAAAGCAATATCTTGACTTCCATGTTCATTGCAGCATTATTCACAATAGCCAAGACATGGAAATAACCCAGATGAATAAAGGAAATGTGGTATATACATACAATAGACTATTATTTGGCCATAAAAAAAGAAAATGCTGCCATTCGTGACAACGAGGATGAACCTGGTGGGCGTTATGCTAACTGATATAAACCAGTCATAGAAGGATAAATACTGAATGATTCTACTTATATGAAAAATCTAGAATAGTGAAACACATAGAAACGGAGAGCAAAATGGTGGTTGCCAGGGGCTTTGGGTAGGGGGAAGTGAAGTGGTTGCTATTCAATGGGTGTAAAGTTTCAGGTATGCAAGGTGAATAAGTTCTAGTGATCCACTTACAACATAGTGCCTATAACTAAAAATTCAGTATTGTAGGCCTAAAAATTTGTTGAAAGTAGATCTCATGTCAAATGTCCTTACTACACAAGCAAAACAAAACAAAGCAAAACGGTTGGACAAGAGGAAACTTTTAGAGGTGTTGGGTATGTCTATTACCTTGATGGTGGTAATGGTTTCATGTATGTATACATATCTTCAAACTCACCAAACTGCATGCATTAATTGTATCCCGATTTTCTCTATATCAATAACATCATGGTAAAGCTGTTCAAAACAACCCATAAAATAAAAATTTAAAAATTCTAAAATTATTTGCATGTTTTGTTTATTACTTAATGAAGTACATTTCGCCGTAAAGATGACGTATATAGAAGAAAATATGTCGTTGCGAGTGTATACTTGTGGTTTTTGCCTTCTTCCTGTTTTCTTTTAAATATAATGCAAGTTTCTTTTTTAAAGATAAAATATTAAGTATTTCTGTAATTGTAAATTAATTACATCTGTAGGTTTAATCATGTTGATTTTAGGCAATTGGAATCAACATTTTATCATATCAGTGTCTCAGAATAAGTCCACATGCTCCATTATGTTTTTGAATGTATTTTTTGATGAATACAAATGGCTTAAGTTGTGGCATTTCTTTATATTTACATAATTAAATTACTAGCTTCAAAGTTAACAGTATGGCTTTGGATATAATTATTTTTAATAACTTGCTATAAAGAGTATGAGTTTTTCGACAGCACTGTGTTCTTCTGGGGTATATTAATTATGTAATAGTAAAGATATAGCTAGAAAAGGAAAAAAGCACATAATATACTAAATAATTTCTGAGTAAATATGTCTGACTTAATTAGAAACCTGATTGTAAGTTAGTTATTAAGCTGTATTGCCTGTAGGGTTTTGAAGTCATGAGCCTGAGGCCTTAATATTCTCTTTTCAAAGATCATCAAAATCAAGTGACTTAAGAAAGACAGTAGGTTGCCAATTTGTTAAAGGTCAAGAAGTTGGAAGAATTGGGTGGGATTTAGAGAATCTATATATTGGGAACTAAATTTTCCCACTAATACCACAAAAACTGAGACTGATAGATTCAGGTTGGCAGGGTTTCAGCCACCAGCTGTCTCTTAATGACTTTCCCAGCTGTGATAGTTGTAGGATTGAGTTTTAGGCTGTATCTTTAATTTTAGGTTGTTCATTTATTTATGTAAAGGTAAATATTTTATTTGACACTTTTTTTTTCTTTAGCGTATGGGCAATAAATTAGAGTGAATTTCAGGACTACTTTAGCTGGTAAAAAATTCCTTTCAAGTTTACTCACTTCTTTTATAAACTTTGAGAGTATGCTAAATGTGTCTTGGATTGAAATGGAATGTTCTATATAGTTAATTATGAATTTCCTCTTTTCGGTTAAAAGTCTACTTGGCAGAAAAAGAACAGAATTAGTCTAGTACTGCTCATAGATTCAAAGTGGCTCTTGAATCTGGCTGTAGTGGGAGTGGATAATGGACGAAAGCATGCTAGCCAGGTCCCCGAACATCCCCCTTCCCATCCACCCTGATGCAAACATGGCCCTACGGAGAAGTCATGGGCAAATTTCCTAAAAAAACAAAAAAACGAAAACAAGAGCATCAAAGGTGAGAAGTGATGGATGGGAACTGTTTGAGCCAAGATTATACCTCCAGAGGTATTTCAACTTGAGATATATTTTCAGACCTATTCCATAAACTCACCAGGAGGGATACAAACTTGGGAATAGCTTTAGTCCCTATTACTGAAGTGGTAAGTTATCAATCAAAGTTTATATACAACAGGAGGAATATCAGCCCATTAAGGAAAACCACGTATATGAGGAGTGCAAGCATTATAAAAAACAACAAAAGGACTGTTTTATACTAAATAAACATATTTAGTAGACCAAACAGAAAAAGAATGTAAAATAAGTGTTCTGAATATCCTCAAAGAGATAAAAGAAGATGATGGTAACATTAAATACAAAAAAACCCCACATTACTAAAATAAGTGAGCCAATTGGAAATACTTGTATGAAAATATGGCAGTCAAAGTAACTCATTAGATGAGTTGAAGAGCCAGATGAATATTTCTGGAAGACAAGGTTAAAGAACTTTCTGAGTACTTTCCTCAAAATGAGGAGACACAAAGGGGCTGGCCCCATGGCCAAGTGGTTAAGTTCACGAGCTCCGCTGCAGGCAGCCCAGTGTTTCGTTGGTTCCAATCCTGGGCGTGGACATAGCACTGCTCATCAAACCATGCTGAGGCAGCGTCCCACATGCCACAACTAGAAGGACCCACAATGGAGAATATACAACTATGTACTGGGGGGCTTTGGGGAGAAAAAGGAAAAAAATTTTAAAAAATCTAGAATTTGAAAAAAAATGAGGCACAAGTAGAATTAAAAACTTCTCTAATTTATGTGGGTTCCAACCTGGCAGGTGTGAGGTGATATCTCATTGTGATTTTGATTTGTATTTCCCTGTTGATTAGTGACATTAAGCATTTATTCATATGCCTGTTGGCAATTTGTATATTGTCTTTGGGTAAATGTCTGAGTCCTAAGACCGCTTTTTAATCAAACTGTGTTTTTTCCACTATTGAGTTGTAGGAGTTCCTTATACGTTTATAATTATTTTAAAGGTATATGGTTTGCAAATATTTTCTCCAATTCAGTAGGTTGCCTTTTAAATTTGTTGATTGTTTTCTTTGTGCGGAAGGGTTTGGTTTGATGTAGACCAGTTGTCTATTGTTGCTTTTGTTGCCTATGCATTTAGTGTCATATCCATCAAACCATTATTGCCAAGAGCAATGTCATAAAGCTTTTCCCTCATGTTTCCCTCTAAGAATTTTATAGTCTCAGTTCTTACGTTAAGTCTTTAGCCCATTTTTGAATTGATTTTTGTGTGTGATGTAAGGTATCAATCCAATTTCATTATTTTACTTATGGATACACAGTTTTCCTAGGACCATTTGTTGAAGAGACTTTTTCCCTTTGTGTGTTCTTGGCACTCTGTCAAAAATAAGTTGATTGTATATGTGTGAATTTGTCTCTGAGATCTCTTTTCTTTTTCATTGGCCTATATGTCTGTCTTTATGCCAGTACTGTACTGTTTTGGTTACAGTAGCTTTGTAATGTATTTTGAAATTAGGTAACACTTCCCTGAGGCTGATAATAAAATGTTGTGAAATATGTTACTTTGATGGGATGCTTGTCTTATACACTTGTTTGCCTTCTTTCAAAGCCCTTCAGTTTGGATACTAGATTGTAATTATCGAAAATAACTGGAAGAACACATGACATACTTAAACTATTAAAGAGTTTGTTTAGGGTGACCAGAAACAAGATTCCTGAAAACTTCACCCTTATAAAATACAACAGTGTTTTCAATTGAATAAACGAAATTTTTTATTACTACAGGAAAAAAATACGCACATTTTATGAATAGGTTAAAATAGATATCAACATTTGTCATTAATTTATAATTTTATATTTAAAATTTCCCAATATTTTTTATTCATCTAATCATAATGTGTTAATTATTGGGGACATCTTAGAGAATATAATGCTAGTCATCATTGTTGAGAGTGTCAAGAAAGGTTCTGTGAAGTATAATATTTACTGTTATACACATCTCATCCTTCATGTATTGTTTTGCTAAAATTTCACTGTTTGAAATAAAAACTAAAAATTATGTATATAACAACTGAAAATAATAGGAAAATCCTGAAGTATTTGGAGTGTTTAAAAATGAGTATTTCTCATGGTAGAAAAGATAATCTTGTGAATGCAAGATGGGAATGATCACATTTATACTAATACTTCCCATGTGTGTTTTATAACACTTGATGCGACCCTTCTTACAAGGAGTGTATAGTTCTGAGATTAAGACTCCAGATTTCTAAACATAAACTTTGAATCCTATTACTTCCTACCTCCTTGTAAAGCCTGTTTCTTCAATTGTCCCATTTCCTAGCTTTCTTTCAGTATATGTTGGCTTAAAGGAATTCACTTCTCTTACATTCACAAGAGTCAACAACAAAAGAAATCTCTGGCCAAGTTTACAAATAATGTCTTTGTTGCCAAATATGCCTCTGCCTTCATCTCTTATTTTTGTTTCTGTTTGAGACTCTTGAACAGCCCCTTGTATACTGTGTAGAACCTTTCCTTTTAAAGTGACAAAAAAAAGAAACCCAATTCAGACTGACTTAACAAAAGTGGAATTCATTGACCCTGTAATAAAAGCAGCATCAGGGCAGGGCATAGTGTCTCTTCGTCCTGCTTCCCTTCTTTTTGGCTCCATCTGGTAGTTCCCAGAAACAGCATTGTCTTTGCTTATAGATACAAAGTCAGAGCAGTAACCTATGCTGGAGAATTCTCGGATAAAGACTCATAATATTGTCATTGGCTTTGACTGTGTTGCATGATTGTTTATGGATCAGTAACTCTGACAGGAGAATTAGGTTTCTTGAATAGCCATTAAGCAAATCAGGCATATACCCAGAAGCCAGAGGTATGTTGCTAGATGGCAACGCCATCCAAAAATCTAGACCTGAGAGTAAGAGGTGATGATTCTCCAGGAGAAACTGTGGCTCTTTTTCAGATGAGGAGAGCTGAATGCATGCTGGATGGCAAAATCACCATATGTTTCCTACACAACTCTACTTGAAAATGTTTCATTTTTTGATGCCTGTGAAAAATCGCTCTCGTTTGGTTTTCTTCTATCTTCTTGGTGGTTCTCATTTTACCTTATATCTTAACTATAATTCTTTTGTCTCACCTTTAAATGTTGGTATTTCTCAAGGCTCTATTCTAGTCACTTTTCTCACTCTACGTAGTCTTCATCATTCGCTTCCATTTCAGTTACCAATTCTGTGTTGATGATCTTCAGTTCTATAAATCCATTCTGATTCATCTCTTGTCTTAAAAACTCCAGAACTGTGATGTACCACTGAATATTTCTTGTTGAATAATCTCAAACAGCAAAAGCCTTACACTTTATAAATAGTAATCAACTTTGCCCCTCTGCAAACCTGTCTTATATTTTCTATAGTTTATCAAAGAGTAACATTACTTACCTAGATGTCCATTCAAAACAGAAAGGAGTCCTCTCTTTATGTATTACTCTGTTTCAACTCCAAGGAATTTACTAAACACTTAGCTTCTTTTTTTTCTGGTATTTCTTGGCTCTGTTTCACTCCCCTCCATTTTTTTTAACCCTACCTTATTTCAGGTCTTCATTGAGCATTGTTTTTCCATTCTTGCTCTCCTTATATCATACTATCACTAGTCTTTTTTTTTCTTTAAGACACATATATGACTATGTCACTTTGCCGCTTAAAATTTTTTTAGCTCCCCATGGACATGTAGATAATGTCCAAACTCCTGATGGTAGTGTATGATCTGGACTGGCCCTAGCATACTACTTCAGTCTCATGTTTCATCATTATCCACCTCAAATCATGTGCTCTCTATACCATGCTGAAGTCCCTTGAATATGACCATCTTTTTTCATACCCCCATGAGTATCCATGACCACCTGCTTTCTGTAACACTCTGGGTTGCCCTTCACCTGTTCGTTTTTTGCCCCCTCAGATAATGCTTACTTATCTTTCAAGGCTCAGTTCAGCTTTCATACCTTCCAAGAAGCCTTGCCAAACACCCGTTACCCCCATGTCTGGGTTAGATGCCTCTTATATGGTTTTCATACCACCCTGGGAATAGTTATGATAGCATCACTTAAAAAAATTCCTGAGGTAGAATTGGTTTATAACATAAATTTCAGGCTTACATCATTCTATTTCTACTTCTATATAGACTATATAGATCATGTTCATACCAAAAATCTAGTTGTAGTCTGTCACCATAAAAATGAGCCCCTTTACCCCTTTTGCCCTCCCTCCACCCTCTTCCCCTCTGGTAACCACCCATCTGTTCTCTGTACGTGTGTGTCTATTTGTATACCTTCCACATATGAGTGAAATCGTACGCTATTTGACTTTCTCCATCTATTTCCCTTAGCATAATACCTTCAAGGTCCATCCATGTTGCTGCAAATGGAAAGATTTCATCTTTTTTTAGTGCCTGAGTAGTATTCTATTGTATACATTTACCACATCTTCTTTATCCATTCATCCATTCATGATAGGCACTTAGGTTATTTCCACATCTTAGCTATTATGAATAATGCTGCAGTGAACATAGGGGTGCCTATATCTTTTTGAACTAGTGTTTTCATATTCTTTGGGTAAACACGCAGAAGTGGAATAGCTAGATCATATAGCAGTTCTACTTTTAATTTTCTGAGGACCCTCCGTACTGTTTTTTCATAGTGGCTGCACCAATTTACATTCCCATGAGCAGTGTACGAGGGTTTCCTTTTCTCCACATCCTCTCTCAAATACTTGTTATTTCTTGTCTTTTTAATAATAGCTATTCTGACGAGCATGAGGTGGTATTTCATTGTCATTTTGATTTGCATTTCCCTAATAATTAGTGATGTTGAATATCTTTTCATGTCCCTGTTACTTGTCTGCATATTTTCTTTGGAAAAATGTCTGTTCGGATCCTCTGCCCACTTTCTTATAGGGTTGTTTGTATTTTTGTTTGAGTTGTATGAGTTCTCTATATATTTTGAATATTAATCCCTTATTAGATATATGATTTGAAAATATCTTCTCCCAATTGGTAGGCTGTCTTTTTGTTTCGTTGATGGCTTCCTTTGCTGTGCAGAAGCTTTTTAGCTTGATGTAGTCTAATTTATTTTTTCTTTTGTTTGCCTTGCCTGAGGAGACATGGTATCCAAAAAGGTACTGCTAAGACCAATGTCAGGGAGCATACTGCCTGTGTTTTCTTCTAGGAGTTTTATGGTTTCAGGTCTTACATTCAAGTCTTTAATCCATTTTGAGTTAATTTTTGTGTATGGTACAAGATAATGTTCTACTTTCATTCTTCTGCATGTGGCTGTCCAGTTTTCCCAGCACCACTTATTGAAGAGACTCTCCTTTCTCCATTGTATGCTCTTGGCTCCTTCGTCGAAAATTAGCTGGCCATAAATGTGTGGATTTATTTCTGGTTTCTTAAGTTTGGTCTATTTATCTGTTGTGTCTATTTTTCCACCAGAAGCATGCTCTTTTGATTACATTAGCTTTGTAGTATAATTTGAAATCAGGGAGCATGATGTGTCTATCTTTGTTCTTTTTTCTCAGGATTGCTTTGGTTATTTGGGGTCTTTTGTTCCATATAAATTTTAGGATTCTTTTTTCTATTTCCATGAAAAATATCATTGGAATTCTGATAGGGATTGCACTGAATCTGTATATTGCTTTATGTAACATGGACATTTTTAACTGTATTAATTCTTCCAATTCAAGACCACGGAATATCTTTCCATTTCTTTGTGTCTTCTTTGATTTCTTTCAATAGTGCCTTATAGTTTTCATTGTACTTGTCTTTTACCTCCTTAGTTCAGTTTATTCTTAGGTAGTTTATTCTTTTTGTTGCAGTTGTAAATGGGATTGGATTCTTGATTTCTCTTTGTGCTTGTTTATTGCTAGTGTATAGAAACACAACTGATTTTTGTATTTTGATTTTGTACCCTGCAAATTTACTGTATTCATTTATTATTTCTAATAGTTTTTTTGGTGGTTTCTTTAGGGTTTTCTATATATAAAATCATGTCGTCTGGAAAGAATGGCAGCTTTACTTATTCCTCTCAGTTTGGATCCCTTTTATTTCTTTTTCTTGCCTACATGCTCTGGCTAGGACTTCCAATACTATGTTGAATAAGAGTGGTCAGAGTGGCTATCTTTGTCTTGTTGCTGTTCTTAGAGGGATAGCTTTCAGTATTTTTACCTTTCAGTATGATATTAGCTGTGAGTTTGTTGTATATAGCCTTTATTATGTTGAGGTGCTTTCCTTCTATACCCATTTTATTCAGAGTTTGTGTCATAAATTGATGTTGAATCTTGTCAAATGCTTTCTCTGCATCTATTGAGAAGATCGTGTGATTTTTCTTCATTTTGTTAATGTAGTTTATCATGTTGATCAATTTGTGCATGTTGACCCATCCTTACATCCCTGGAATAAATGCCACTCGATTCTGGTGTATGATCCTTTTGATGTATTGTTGTGTTCAATTTGCTAGTATTTTGTTGATGATGTTTGCATTCGTGTTCATCAGGGATACTAGCCTGTAATGTTCCTTTTTTGTGTTGTCCTTGTCTGGTTTTGACATGAGAGTATTGTTACTACTGTGAAATGAGTTAGTGAGCATCCCCTCCATTTCAGTTTTATTAGAGTTTGAGGAGGATAGGTATTAAGTCTTTGAACGTTTGGTAGAATTCACCAGAGTAGGTATAGAGTCCTGGACTTTTGTTTTGGGGGAGAGTTTTGATTACTGTTTCAATCTCTTGTGATTGATCTATTCAGACTTGCTATTTCCTTTTCAGTTTTGAGAAGTTGTATTATTCTAAGCATTAACCGATTTATTCCAGGTTGTCCAATTTGTTGGTGTATACCTTTTCATAGTGTTCTCTTATAATCCTTTGTATTTCTGTGGTGTCTATTGTAATTTCTCCTGTTTCTTAGTACCACTTTTGATGGATCCCATAAGTTTTGGTACTTCTTTTTCATTTTCCTTTGTTTCCAGGTATTTTTCTGATTTCTTTGTTGATCCAATGGTTGTTCAGTAGCATGTTGTTTCGTCTCCACATATCTGTGATTTTCCAGCTTTCTTCTTGTGGTTAATTGCTAGTTTCATATCACTGCGGGTAGAAAAAATGCTTGGTATGATTTCACTCATCTTAAATTTATTGAGACTTGTTTTGTTTCCTGATATATGGTCTATCTTTGAGAATATTCCGTGTGTACTTGAGAAGAATGTGTATTCTGCTTTGTCTGATATACGTATGACTACACTGCTTTCTTTTGTTTACCATTTACTTGGAGTATCATCTTTCATTCCTTCACTTTGAGCCTATGTTTGTCTTGAGAGCTGAGATTAGTCTCCTGGAGGCAGCGTATTATTCGGTCTTGTTTTTTAATCCATCCAGTCACTCTGTGTCTTTTGGTGAATTCAATCCATTTACATTTAGGGTGGTTATTGATATATTAGGGCTTATTAATGTAATTTTATCTTTTGTTTTCTGGTTACTCTATAGTTCTATTGTTTCTTTTTCCTTGTGTTTTCATGTGCCATTTCAGTTTGGTGGTTTTTCTGTGATGTTTCTCAGTTTCCTTTTTTAATGTTTTGTGACTCTGCTCCAAGTTTCTGTTTTGTGCGTACCATGAAGTTTGTTAAAAAAGATCTCATAGATGAGTCCTTTTCTGCTGATAACATCTTATCTTCATTTGCTTGTACAGGTTTTGTCCTTTTCCTCTTCCCCTTCTATGTTTTTGTTGTCACAAATTATCCCTCTTTATATCATGGGGTTGTTACCAAATTGAAGTGGTTATAGTTATTTTTAATGCTTTATTTCCCTTTATCCTTTGTTATAATTGTTTACTAACCTATTCTTATACAGAGTTGCAATTTTCTGATTCTATTTATCACCTTGCTTTAAGCTTTCTACAACTTTGCCTTTTTGTTTCAGGTAGGAGAGCTCTTTTCAAGATTCTTGTAAGGCAGGTTTAGTGGCAATGAACTCCCTCAGCTTTTATTTGTCTGGGAAAGGCTTTATTTCTCATTCATATTTGAAAGATAACTTTGCTGGCTAGAGTATTCTTAGCTGACAATTTTTATCTTGAAGTATTTTGAAAATCATTACACTCTTCTCCTGGCCTGTTGAGTTTCTTCTGAGAAATCTGCTGATATCCTAATTGGGATTCCTTTGTAGGTTATTGATTTTTTGTCTTTGGGTACTTTTAATATTTTTTTGTCATTCACTTTTGACAGTTTTAATATAATGTGCCTTGGAGAAGTTCTTTTTGCATTGAGATAATTGTGTTCTATTAGCTTCATGTACTTGTATATCTTGTTCTTTCCACAGGTTTGGGAAGTTCTCAGCTATTATTTCCTTAAATAAGCTCTCTGCTCCTTTCTCCCTCTCTTCTCCTTCTGGGATACCCATTATCCTTATGTTGCTCTTCCTTATTGAGTCAAATATTTCCCATAGAATTTCTCCATTTTTTACAAATATTAGTTCTCTCTCCTCTTCCATCTGAATGATTTCTGGATTTCTGTCTTTGAGCTTGCTAATTCTCTGTTCCATATGGTCTGCTCTATTTCCAGTGCTTTCTACTTTATTCACCATCATGATTAATGAGTTCTTCAGCTTCAGAATTTATTTTTGATTCTGTTTTTAGAATTTCAGTCTCTTCGGTGAAGTACTCTTTCTGTTCATTAATTTTATGCCTGAGCTCATTGAACTGTTTTTCTGAGTTTTCTTGTAGTTCATTGATTTTCCTCATGACAGCTCTTTTGAATTCTCTATCAGTTAGATTGTAGTCTTCATGATTTCAAGTGTGGTTTCTGAAGAGTTATCATTTTCTTTTTGTGACACTGTTACTGTAGTTTTTCATGGTGCTTGATGAGTTGTTCCTCTGCTGGCACATTTGGAGTAGCAAACACATTTTTTTATTTAGGTAAGGCTTTGTTTACTTTGATTCTGAGCTGCTTCTGGTTGTATTTGAAAGGCTATGCTTTCCACTCTCCACTGCTGCTGCCAGAGGTGTTATCAGTGCCCTCCCTGTGCTGCTTGTACCTCCAAGGTTGCTGGTGCCTTGCTGCATACAGTGTTGCTGCACTCATGTATGTCACCACTAGGGTTACTGGGCTGGTGAGCACCTCTGCTGCTTCTGGGATTGCCTGGGTTGTGGGTTCTCCCACCACAGCAGGGGGAAGTGGAGGGTGGGGCAGGAGCTAGTGTCACAGGCACCTCTGTCATGTCCAGGTTCATTGGGTCTCCAGGCACCACTGCTATGGGTGAGGGGGCTGGACTTGTAGGCACCACTGCAGTTGGGGGGTTCTGGGGTCATGGGCTCTGCTGTTGCTGTTACCAGGCTCTCTGTAGCTTTGAGTGTTGCTACTCCCAGGTTTTTCATGGGTGCTGACACCCCTGCTGCCAGGGACTGGGTTTGCTCTTGTCACCACCACTGCTGGGTGGGCTGGGATTGCAGGTGCCACTGCCATGGGGGGAAGGGTACCTGGGTCACAAGCACTGCTGCGATTCCTGGAGCTTCAGGTTATGGGTGCCACTGATATTGCTGGGGAAGGGGGAGAGTCTGAGTCACGAGTGGCCCTGCAGTTCCTGGTGCTTCTGGTCTTGGGCGCCAGCATGGTTCCTAGAACCTCAGGTCATGGGCCCTGCCACCACTGCCAGGGGTAGTAGGGTCTTAGATGCAGCCCCCACTTCTGAGAGGGCCAGTGTTAGAGGTGCCACCAGGGAAGGAGAAGGGGCTAGGTTGCAGGCACCACTCTGGTTCCTGGATCCTCTGATCTTGGGCACCACAACTGTTCCTAGAGACTCAGGTCACAGGTGCCACCACCACTGCTGGGGGAGGGGCTGAGTCACAGGTGCCACATGGGTTCCTGGATCCTCTGGTCTTTGGCACTGTCACAGTTCCTGGAACCTCAGGTCGTGGGCAACACTGCTGCTGCCAGGGGTTACCAGGGTCTTGGATGCAGACTCCACTGTTGGGAAGGCTAGTGTTGGACAGCATCTCCACCAAGGGAAGGGGAAAGGGCTGGGTCTTGGCTACCACTGTGGTTTCTGGAGCCTCTAGTCATGGGCACCTTGACAGTTCCTGGAGCCTTTGGGAGTATGGACTGCTTTGGGTCTTGGGGCCTCTGTTAATGAGTGTTACCACAGATCCTGGAGCCTCTGGTTGCAGGTGTGACCACATTTCCTGGAACCTCGAGTATCAGGAGCCACTGCTGATGCTGCTCCCCTTATTCCACTGCCTCCATGTGGTCCGATCCACCCACCTTTAGATTTATAGATGTATGGATCTCGCAGGCACTTCAGTTTTCTGTGCAGAGGGTCCTTTGTTAGTCTATGGATGTCCTACTGGTTGTAACTCAGGAGGGAGAAACAAATGGAGCAACTCACTCCACCATGATGCTGATGTCACTCCTCATCACTCTTGCCTCTAATCATCTCTTGATTTATTCATGCTCCTTTACAAGATGATACTTCTTTGGAATAAGGGGGGCTAGCACCTAGCACATTTCATCACTAAATATTAATAAAATAATGCAATGATTTTCACAGGTTGTCACAACATAGAAAAATATTTATTTCTTAAAATTTTTTTCTTTGGGTGGAGTTTTCATATTTCTGTGCCTTAAAATTCCATATTAGTAGCTCTTCATAATATTGCCAATTATTTAACATGTGTTGGCACAGAATATTTGATATTACTGGAACTTATTTTACTATGCCCATTTGTATGGTACTTTGTGTATTGACATTGTCAGAATGCAGGACTTTTTCATTTTATACATTTCCATTCAAATTACATGTTAAGTTAAATATTTCTTGGCATTATTTGTATCTTAGATCTTCAGCTTTACCTCATCCATTCAAAACAATCTCTTTTGCCTTATACTCAATATCATGAACATGATATTTAGTTTTGTTCTGTATGTGGCCCAATAATGCCTGTGACATCATTTTTTAAACCGTTTTGTGTATACTAGTTTTCCCATTTTGTATCTTTGTGGTATACTATAAGGAAGACTAGAGTTGGTTGAGACTGAAGAAACCTAAATTTGTGTCCTAAATATAACTCTAACTCTATTTGTGAGCCAATATCTTTATCTCTTGTGCCTCAGTTTCCTTCTCTCCAGTGCTACATTTTGATGATTCTGTATTCTGTCTTTTATAATGTTATGATACTTTCATTTTTCTGAGCACAATGTATACAACACTGAAGCAAAGTAAAAATTTCCACTCTCATATGGCTTACATTCTAAGAGAGAGGAAACGTACGAATATATACTATGTCAAAGGTGAAAGATGCTGTGGTTGCCCGGTATGTGCATCTGCCATTGGGTTAAGCAAGTATTCTTTAGTCTATGAAAATAAATTTTTCTCTAGGACTAAGTGAAATAATGTTCTTGACTTTTTAAAGGCTTATGCACTGATCGAAAAAGCAGAATTATCTCCAGTCTGGTGATTACTTGTGTGAAAATACACAGGCCTCTTTTTAAGTTTACTCATCAAGTGTATAATCTCCCTTTTTACTTTAGGCACCTTCCGTCATTGTATTCCAGCAAAACTTAGGAACATCTTACTAAATGGAAAAAATAATTCTCTATTTTCCTGTGGTTTCCTTGATCTTTTAATTATTATCTCATGTAGTACCTATTGGGTTTATTGATAGGTAATCATTGTATTTCATGTCTGTAATAGTTGAGGCTCCTCAAAATCTCAATAACATGTAAAATTAATGCATTGTGCTAAAAACTTTTTAAATAATTACCCTCTATCTTAAATTAGACCTATCCTTTACATTCACGGGAAAAAATCATGTAACTTAAGCATTTTTTTTGCATTTAAAAATAACTTGATAAGAGGCAAGAAACAAATGTAGCAATATACATCTGCAGGTGGTGACTTAATGTGTAAGGAATTGAAGAAATGCAAGTGGCATAAGGAACACTATCTATCAATGTGTGGATTATAGGAAGTATGTGATCCAAAAATGATTTGCATCCCTCTGATCATAGAATTCCCATAGTTTACCTAACACTTGTTTCTCTATGCTTATAGAATGCAAGCTCTTCTTAACATGAAGCTTAGTGAGACAAATGTTAGAGAAAATATCTTGTGTACACTCAAAAAATCTGTACAAATATTTTAATGTAAAAGAAACTGCTGTTATGCTGTTTTTGGTATGTTTTGTCTTAGAACATTGAGAGTTGACAGTGTTAATTGTAAAGTAAATGCCACTTGCTTTCCAGATGATGGTAATTTTATTCATTTATGCTTTTCTTTTCTTTTTTGTTTTTTAAATAAAAAGTTACTCAAAGTCTATTCCATGCCAAGGAAGTTTCCATGTATGCAGGATTATATAGGGGAGAGATGAATGGCAGGGTTGTAGACATAAGATATTCCTTGCTTTATATTCCAGCTTGGTCATTTCTTCAGCTGTATAATCTTAAATGATCCTGTATAATCTTTAGTTTTCTTCATGTATTAGTCAACTATTGCTGCAATAATGCTGCATAACAATATCCAATAATATCAGTGCTGTACAACAGCAAACATTGCTTTCTCATGCATTTGTTTGTGTGTAGGATAGGTCTGGCTGAACTTGATTGGGCTTTACTCCAGGCTGAGTTTGTTCATCTCTGTTGCACAAGACTCCTCTTTCTGAAAACAGGAGCTATATAGGGAATGCTCTTCTCAAAAAAGATGAAAGAATTACAAAGTACACAGTGAAGCCATGCAAGGCATTTAAAGTTTGTGTTCATATGCCATTGGCTAAAGCCAGTAAGTCACATGATGAAGCTTGATATCAAAGAGGCAAGGGAATATACTTCTCCCATAGAGAGGGGGAGGGGAATGGTTAGTTCCTAAAAAAAAAAAATCACCATCTTTATCTATAAATTTTAATTTATTATACCTCCTATGTAGAAGTTTTTTACAGGTATAATTGAAATACAATTAAAATACTTAGAAAACTACGTCTATATTTTGTGAAATAATGATAGTTAATATTTTGCTACAAACAACAAAATGATGGAAACCAAGAGTCAGTTTAGAAGTGGAGATATTTACATGTGCAAAGTTATGCAAACCAGTTACTGCAGAAGTGTAAAAAGCCCTGGGACAATACCAGGGACAAGGATCTTTGGTCCCACAGATGAGGAAGTCCTTCATTCTCAACTAGGACAGATCAGGGAAGAATTCCTGGAAAAGGTGAATTTTGAAATATGATTAGGGTGCTGTAACATAAATAAGGGAGGAGAACATAATGAGAAAATAGAATTGCCTATGCAGAAAAAGCATGAAAGAGAGAAAGAAATGGAACCTGCGAATATTTTGATTTGGCTATATTGCAAGATGTGTGTTTAGAATTTTATTCTCTAGCTGGGGAGAACATTGAGTAATTTCAGCATGAAAATGGCCTTATTGGATTAAAATATAAAAAGTATGTTTCTTTGACTGTGTGGCCCACACTGAGAGAGTATGATTTAATTATTCTGGGTGTGGTGTGGACGTCAAAATTTTTAAAGAGTTTCTCAGGTAATTTTTATGTTCAGTCAAGTTAGATAAGAGTTGAACAGAAGAGTGTGAAGTAAGGATAAGTGGCATATGGAGTTACAGGGTGAATGTCTTGAGGTAGAAGAGTTCTAACTAATCACAAGAGTGGTTTGAAAGCAGTTGATGTGAAGGAAACTGGAGTTGAGGATGATAAGTAATTTCTAGGTTACATTATAGAGATTTTTGTATTTATGGATATTGAAATCTAAGAATTTGGCAAGTTCTTAGATGAAGAGGATGACTGCAATCAGGTACCAGTGACTTAGGAAAGTTGAAGAAGGGGCTAGAATGGGTAAAGTAGAACACCATTTGACATAAATCTCAAAGAAGGATGAACTGTGGTGTGAGTGGGTTCTGAATGTAACAGAGTAGAGTCAAGGATACCTTCCAGTTCTGTCTCTGATGTATAGTGAAGAAGCCTACTCAGACAGAGGGATGGAATTGTCTTCAGAAGTGAATGAGGCAAGTTCAGGTTATAATGTTTCAAAGAGTATCATGCTAAAGGTTGAATCCATAGGAGATATTACAGCAGAATGAAGATAACAAATATGCCCAATGAAATTGTTGGGAAGGGAGTCATGAGGGAAGAAATGTAGACCAGATAGGAATGAGGGTAGGAGAGAAAACAGGTGAATGAGACTCACATTGCATGGAAAAGAGCTATATTGGCAGTTATATTAGTATGCTATTACCAGATAAGACATTACCACAAACTTAGAGGCTTAAAACCAGCTTCATTTAGTATCTCATGGTTTTCGTCAGTCAACAGTTGAAGTGTGGTTTAGCTGAATCCTCTGTTAAGGGTCTCACAAAGCTGTAATCAGGGATAAGCTGGCCTATGTTCTCATCTGAACCTCAGCATCATTTTCCAAAGTTGCGTGGTTGTTGGCAAAATTCAGTTCCATGTGGTTGTAGGACTGAAGTCCTCTCTTTCTTGTTGGCTGTTGGCTGGAAGTCACTCTCAGCTCTTAGAGGCTCCCACAGTTCCTTGCTAAATGGCCCACTCATAACATTACAGCTTTCTTCTCCAAGGCCCTTAGGAGATACTCTTTTGCTTCTGGCTCCTGAAAGGAAGGTCTTATATAGTGTAACGTAATCAAAGAAGTGAGTATCTCATCACCTTTGTCATATTCCATTGGATAGAAGCAAGTCACACGTTCCTCCTGCCCTTAAGGGGTAGAGATTAAACAAGGTTGTGACTCATTGGGGGTCATCTTAAAATTCTGCCTACCACAACAGTGATAAGATTACATCTTCCCAGATTTGGCAGTGTTAAAAGATGCATGGCACAGGGTGTGTATTTATTTTGCTTTCAGAGAAGTCGTGTGAGCGCCATGAAACTTGAAGAGGTGCAGAATGATCCTTTTCTAACCTAGAAATATATCATATATCATGGTGAGTATGTCCTAGTTTAGGCAAGAAAACTGGAGGGTTTGTTGAAGGATATAGAGAGGGCACCATAAAACAGAGTCAGCTAAGGCCTTGGTATTTAAAGCCCTTGGGATGAAGTAGCTAGAGACAAACCTTGTTCTGGGTAAGATCTGTTTATTTTTTAAAGTGAGTGTATAGATAAAAAAGCAAAGGAACTTGTTCAACAGTGTTTAGGTGGACACTTCTAACACAAACTTTAACACGTTAGTCTCCTTGACTATGGGCTCCGTCACTAAACCATACCTGTTCCCTCTTGTATCTGTTGCTCTTCAGAGACCTGCTCCGAGTGCTTGTTGCACTTCTGAAAATAGGAAGTTCTTCCCTAAATGATAAACTGCTATAAGAATTTGAGAAAATTATTGACTAGAACTTCATTAATTAGTTCTCTATGCCTGTATTTTTTTTTTCTGCTTTGTCTTCCCAAACCCCCCATACATAGTTGTATATCTTAGTTGCACGTCCTTCTAGTTGTGCGATGTGGGACGCCACCTCAACGTGGCCTGATGAGCGGTGCTGTGTCTACGCCCAGCATCTGAACCGTGGGCCGCCACAGTGGAGAATGCAAACTTAATCACTTGGCCACGGAGCCAGCCCCTATGCCTGTATTCTTAAAAAAAAATAATTTTATTGAGATATAATTGACATATAACATTATATTGTTTTCAGGTGTACAACATAATGATTCGATATTTGTATATATTAAAATGATCACCACAATGAGTCTAGTTAACATCCACCACTGCACAGTTAAATCTTTTTTTTTTTACTTGTGGTGAGAACTTTTAAGATCTACTCTATTAGCAACTTTCAAATATACAATACAGTATTATCAGCTGTAGTCACCATGCTGTACATTACATCCCTGTGACTTATTTGTTTTATAACTGGCAGTTTGTACCTTTTGACTACCTTCACCCATTTCACCTGCCTCCGCATCTCCTCACCTCTGGCAACAACCAGTCTGTACTTTGTATCTATGAGTTTGATGGGTTTTGTTTTTATCTTCCACATATAAGTGAGATCATATGATATTTGTCTTTCTGTCTGACTTATTTCACTTAGCATAATGCCCTCAAGGTCCATCCATGTTGTTGCAAATAGAACATTCAATTTTTTATGGGTGAATAATATTCCATTGTGTAAGTGTATGTACACACACACACACACACACACACGTGGAGCACATTTTCATGTACTTGTTGGCCATTTGTATGTCTTGTCTTCTTTGGAAAAATGTCTATTCAGGTCCTCTCTTCGTTTTTAATCAGATTGTTTGTCTTTTTGCTGTTGAGATTGGGCATTAACTCCTTATCAGATATTATGCCTGTATTTTTAAAAATTTCATATGATTAAACCATATAAAATTGCCATTTTTGGTCAAAGAGAGTTTAATACTGGCAATTTTATAATCAAACAATACATTTCCATGTGACTTTTAAATTCATGTTAAATAAATTCTTCTATTACTGGACACAAGCTGCAGTTCTGTGTCATTGAGTTACCATAGGCCCCAGATCTGCTTCATTCCAGTCAGAAATATTTTTTGCCTACGATTAGGAGCTATGATAAAGGTTGATGACATATTGGAATAATTCTTTTGTGTGAATTTCATTATAAGGAAAAAATACCTAAGGAAATACTGGAAGTCTGTGTTGCAATATTGAGATATGTGTATATGCAAGAAGGCACGTGTGTGTATGCATGAATATAGATGTATGAGTGTGCATTTATCTATTCTTATATTTGGTTTTAATCAGAAGGTTTGTGCAAGGTTTTTCCAG
The DNA here is from genome assembly GCF_021613505.1 of Equus quagga. Lineage (NCBI taxonomy): Eukaryota > Metazoa > Chordata > Mammalia > Perissodactyla > Equidae > Equus > Equus quagga. Next base: position 95,836,480 of record NC_060276.1, read on the forward strand.
TGGATGTCAGTAACAGTCATCCTTGTAACAAAGATATGTTTAGAAAAACAGAGAATATTTAATAATATTTCTCCTCTTGAAAATAAGCCTATAGATATGAATGAAGAAAATTTAGTGCAGTGATTTTATAATTTGTTTATAATCAATAGAAGAAATGTTACCTTGAAGGATTTAGAGTTGGCTGCCATAGAAGATTAAAGCAGATTGCATTAAATGGTTAAAAATAAAATCAGGATAACCTTGCAACTTTTAATATTTGCAGATTTGTGCCCATAGATAATGGCATGGATAGTTAAATGAGTTTGATGTTCTTTATCAATCAGCTGTAGTTAAAAACCCTTTGTACAAAATTACAGCTAAATAGGCAAACCAACATGAACTTCAAATTCTTTCAAGCAAATCTACTTAAAAAAACTCAAGATAATAGTATGTTCATTTTTGGCCTGTAAAGATTAAAAAGATTGTTCCTAACATACATTAAGAAAAGTTTGGAGGGGCCGGCCCCAGGGCCTAGTGGTTAAGTTTGGCAAGCTTCACTTTGGTGGCCCGGGTTCGCAGGTTTGGATCCCAGGTGCAGACCTGTAACACTCATCAGTCATACTCTCATGGTGACCCACGTACAAAATAGAGGAAGGTTGGTACAGGTGTTAGCTCAGGGCAAATATTCTTCAGCAAAGAAAAAAAAAAGAGTTTGGAAACACATCTTTAAATTTGTGATTTCAGTTGTACGTGCATTTTGGTTTTCTCTTCTCTTTTGGAATAGTACTATATATGTGTCTTGTCTTTCCAATAAGGTTAAAGTTTATAGACTGAAAAAGACTTGGAGGACTATGATAACACAGTTTCTACATATTTTCCAATAGTTGATTATGTGTATGAATATGTGAAGTGTTTGTGTAAATTTTATTTTACCAAAAACTGGTGCAGAACTCGAAAATATAATGATAATTAATGTATGAGCGTCACATTAATTTTCATGTATTCTTTAGGCCTATAACCTCATTGATGTCTTTTTCTTGATATTTTAGTTATTACTCTTTATTTTAATCTTTTAATTATTTTCTGAACCGTCTTAATGCATAACTATTCTTATACTTTTAGATTATGTGTTATAAGTTTTTAGTAAGTCATATTGCTATAGGGAACGTGAATGAAAATATTGCATCTCTTGGGATTTTAGTGCCTTGTTTTACACTTTGTAAGGTATTGTTTATCATCTGTGTCTTCCTTCTATGTTTTTATCATTATATTTAAATCCTTAGTATGTATGCTTGTCTGAGAAGAGAAACTGCCTGAGTGTCTATTACTTGATGAATTCTATAGCTCATCATGTAGCAGTCAATTTACTTATCACATTATTATCCAGTTGCTTCAAGTTCTACAAATATCACAGGAGCATTGGAAGTACTTCAAGATATGGACCAGATCCTTTCTTTGTTTTAAAATATCCTAACTATGCTAACTAGTCTTAGTGCTACTCGTTTTCACATGAGCAATACCAGTTAATCCTCACAATCCTTATTTGTAGATAGGGAAACTGAATGAGTGAGTAGCAGACATAGTATTGAAATGAAGATTTTTTTTTTTTTTACTCTTGGTTCGTACCTTGTTAGACCAAGTGGTTGTCAGGAGTCGTGGTTCTAAATCCTTGCACCAACTTTCCTGGGCACTGAGGTGTGTCAGAACAGGTTAACAGATTACAATTGAGTTTAGGAAGTAAAATCAGGATAATCCTATAACTTTTAATATTTGCAGTTTTGCATCCTTAGGTAATGAGATGGGTGAACAAGCTTGGGGTGTTCAACCAATGCATAGTAGTTAGAAAGAAACTCCATTTTCGAAAATCATGACTGAATAGGCAAACTACCATGAATCATAATATCTTTGAATGTAAGTGCACCCAGGTGTGGCTCTGAGATTAGAAATCTCCACTGGTTTTTGATGCTGAGGCACATCCTGCAATAGGTAATTACCAGAAGTGTAGATGGACAGTAGAACATCGTTTCTAGAATGGAGAATATTACGTGGTAGGAAGGGAATCCAGATAGTTCGTTAGAAAAGAGTAGAAGGGGAGGCATTCTTTTCGATAGGTAAAGCATGTTAATGGAGAATTTAGGAATCTGCTAGTAGTAACTGATGTCAGGACCCCAAACTCAGGCCTGGTGTTCAAATCCCTGTTTCAGGAGAAGTTCCAAGGCGGGGCCACAGGTTTGTATGAACCAGGGTATCAGGCAGATTTACATGACCCCAGGGGGAATGATCCAAGTGCTCTATTACAGGAGTCAAAATTAAAGGGAAAAGCTTGAATTCCTACACCTCTGCTGCCTATTCCCCCACCATACACTGGGTCAGATCTGATTTTCTATCATGTTTGTCACATGATTTTGATGTCCACCATGTTGTGATGAAACACATGTTAGTATTCGCAAGAGTTCTCAAATAAGTCAGTATTTTCCCTCACTTTTTAGATGAACAGGCTTTCAGATATTAAATAACCCAAAGTCTCAAAGCTAGTCAGTTTCTAACACTGCAGCCATTCCAGTTTTTGAAACATCATTTTACATGTGACATCATTTAACATGAGGGGTCTTTCCACAAGCCATTTGTAAACAAATCTACATCAACTGTGGATGATGAATCTCATGTATTTTATGTTGAGAAATCTTCCTTTAGTTTCAAGGGACATTTTATGGCTTTATCCTCATATTCTGGTGATGTACCTTATGTGAGACCACATGTCTCTTATTGTGTAAAACTAAAATGGGCATAAATGCTATTCTCTTGCAAGCTTTCATTCACATTCAGGTGAACAGTATGAGTATTGATGTTTTACTGAAAATTTTTTATTCAAGATTGCACAAAGTAACTTTGGACACAGATTATGAACAAATTATTTTGGCTATAAAATTAAAATTCATTGCTATCTGGAAGGTGATACTTGAAGATGTATTCTTTCAGTTTACAAGTAACATAGTTTTCTTGATTCTGACTCTATGACTTTAGTTTCTACAGAATAAAGTACTGTGCAATTTATTTTGAGGACCTATGCTTAGAGAATATTAACAAATGCTTGCCCTCATAGTTTAAATGTTTTTTTAAATAATGTCATATACTGACAAGAAATTTGTCTGAAATTATTATTTTCTTATGTACAGTGAATTATAATAATGATCCAGACAGTACTTTTCAAGCTATGTGAGCAGTAGTACTGTATAATCTCCTGTAATTCAATTCAAAGTAGCATATGCAGCTAATGACATATATTCATGTGGGGATACAACAGGTCATGGGATTTGGTGCCTAGCATCAAAAGCTGAAATGACTGGTAACCTAGTAATATTCTGTTCGCCGTAAGGGTGAGTTTTAGATGAACGGTGATGGATTTGTGTGTTTTTCAATTAAGATGTTCTCTTCTACATTTTACAAGAGAATTCCAGTAGGTACAGTAATGTACCTTTTCATAGGGGCATATGGTAACTTAAAAAGCTGGGCTTTTGTACTAAGGATTGAGCAATATTCACCCTACCCAAGAAGTCACCAGCAAAGTGTCTGCTGAACTCTAAGAAGACTGTGCAGTTACCTACACTCTCTTCTTTCTTCCGTCACTTCTGCCTTGCTCTTAGTCTATGGCTGGGGAATAGAAGATGGTCCATTATATTTGCAAAAGAGTGGCTAATATTCAAAGATTAAGAACTACTGACGTATAGGACCCTTCAAATATAATCTACTAGCCAATAATGATAATATGTAATACAAAATACATTAAGCTGTGTATATAGTACTTTAATTATTAAAATGCTTAAATATACGTAAATTAACAAATGATGTGCTTGAGCTTTTTCTTAGTCATACTCATAAAAGTTCATGTTGTGGAAAAGTAGATTGGGCCACATTAAGCCCCAAATTGAAAACTAGGTACACTGGAGTTTTCCCTTCAGATAGTGCAGTATATGTACATGGTAAATGGAAGGTTGCTGACCGTTTCATGTTTTGTTTCTTAAGGTTAGGGAGCACTGAGGCCAGAGAGTTCACTTAATTCAGATGTAAAAGATTACAAATGTGGAAAGGGTTTGTTTGTTAAGATACAGCTCATAAAGATAACAAATTGTATACGCAGTGTATCAAAAATTAAGTCTAACAATTATTTCGGGCTGTTTCTAATTGTGAGAAAGAAGCCTAATACATGGAATAAAAAGCCAGTACACTAGAATTTTAAAGATATATTTAGACTCTATTCTATAATGGGACAAAAGTATTTTTAAGAAGATACTCCCCAGAAATTCTGATATAAGGTCCATTTAGCTAATATTTCAGTTTTGAACAAAATATTGATAATAGAAAAACCTAAATAGAGCAAAAAACTGATGATAAAGTGGTTAAGAAGGGAATATATGATCCTTTTAGTTTTCTAAGGTTTCTCTGTTTTTGTTGTTCTGACCTCATTTAACACGCAGTTGCAGTCTAATTAAGAATTTTCACACGCTCATATATTAATCTTATGTATTAGTCTGTTTTGCAGTTTATGATATGTAATAAACAACTGCAAAATCTCAGTAGCCTGTAACAACAGGTATTTATTTTTCTTATTACATGTCTATGGTTCAACTCATTTCAGACTGTAGGTTGGGGTCACGTCAGCTTCATATGTCTTTTAATTCCAGGCTCCAGACTGAGGGGTGAGCTCCAATTTGGAATTTTATCATTTTACGCAGGGGACCAAGAGGAAGACAGGTGAACATTTATAATGCTTCTAAACGCTTCTATTTGGATATTTCAAACATTGTTTGCTAACTATCCAGTGGCCAATAAAAGGCCAAAATAAGTGGGTTGGAGAATTAAACATCTACCTACATGTTAAGAGAAAGTGAATAATTTCAAGAACTAAAAAGTTATACCATATCCTTGTGGTTTCCAGAGTTGGTTGGTTTATATCTAGTTCCCGTAATGGTTCTTAAAATTTGCCATGCATTGATTTCTTCCTTGACCTATCCTCATTTTTTTGTGTGAGGAAGATTGTCACTGAGCTAACATCTGTGCCAGTCTTCCTCTATTTTATGTGGGATGCCACCACGGCGTGGCTTGATGAGCAGTGCCAGTTCTGCGCCCAGGATCCGAACCTGCAAACCCCACGCCACTGAAGGAGGACGTGCGAACTTAACTGCTCCACCACTGGGCCAGTCCTGACCTATCCTCATTTAAGGAGGAGGAGAAGTACTACAACTACTACAACTACTACTAATAAAGCAGAGCCAACATTTCACTGATCTGCTTTCCAGGTGTCAGGAACCAGAAAGTAAACAAAAAGATACACAGGGCAGCCCAAAACATGTGCCACCAAGTTTAACCACTACATATGATGGATTTTATTGGTAAGAAAACAACCGTAGAGCCTCTGCTAAGACTCTGTCTATTCTTACTTTACATACGTTTTTGTGACTAATTTTCCCAGCCTAAATCTTATTAGAAGTATATTAGAAGCAATAACAATGATGCCGATATGAATTGACAGCTGACAGCCTGAAATGAAGGAAAAGACTTGTGACAGATTGTATTATTAGTGCTAATGTTTCACCCTTTTTTATTTCCATACCGTTTTCATGTGAATTTATAGTTCCTCCCTAAAGGCAGATTATATTTCTCTGCCCCCTTGACTTTGCACTTGACCATGTGACTTGCATTAGAAATAGAATTGTAAAAGTGTGCTGAACCAGTTACAAACCCAGGCTTTAATATGCCTTGTCTTTTTTTTTTTTTTTTTGAGGAAGATCAGCCCAGAGCTAATTACTGCCAATCCTCTTTTTGCTGAGGAAGACTGGCCTGAGCTAACATCCATGCCCATCTTCCTCTATTTTATACGTGGGACTCCTACCACAGCATGGCGTTTGCTGAGCAGTGCCATGTCCACACCCGGGATCCGAACCAGCGAACAAGGGGCAGCCTGAGAAGCCGAACGTGCGAACTTAACCACTGCACCACCCGGCCGGCCCCACCTTGATATTTCTGTTTGCTGCCTTGTGCCTTTACCTATCAACGTGAAATGAACTTTCCTCAGCTAACCCTTTAGTGTGACGAGGATGAGAGGCGTATGGAACATAGGTGACATATCTGATCCTGGCCAAGATCAGCCCATGCCTACCTAACTTATTCATGGTGATTATTTTATGCCACTAAGTATTGGGGTATACTTTTATTTTTTTTCATGTTTTTAGCAGTAGTTAAGAACATGACAATAATTTTTTAAAAAATCCTCTAGGTTAGAACTTCCCAGTGTTATACAAAGAGATAATAGCTGTTTGATAAAAGGGGAATCTAAGATGAAATATGTTTGAGAATATATAGGTTAAATATGATTACATATTATTATAGACTACAGGGAGACTTTAACAGGCTCTGTTGATGTCCAAGAGTTGGACAAAGTTAGCTGCATTTTTCAAATTGATTTGATAACAGAAACCTAAAATTAATGGAAATAACAAGTAACATCTTGCTTAACACAATTTAAGAAATAAAGGTTATTCCTGGGTCATTGAGCATAGTAATCAATAATCCCATTGCCCTTGAAAACTTCCTTGTTGGATCCATCCGTATCAGGCACCATTCAGGCCGGAAATAATGCTGTGTCATTGGGAAAAATTAAGAAGGCTCAGCAAGCCTCAAGACTCATAGTAACGTAAGTTTTTATAGACATTTTTTTATCCCATTGTATAAAAAACGATTCTATCCGTTGGACAAGCCAATGGATATAAAACAGATGTATTTCACACAAAAACACGGCTGAAGTGGAGAGTGTCGAATATTTGCTAAGATATATGTTGTTTCTATGACTAAATACCTTTTGTCCACAATCAGATCTGTAGCTATATTTGCCAGGCTATTTTGCACACTTTCCAGGGTTTATGACATCTTGGGATAAATAGCTGATGTAGTTAATAAAGTCTAAAAATGCACCAGAATGATTTTATGTAAAAGTTGTTTAGCAACTCATATTTGCCAATAAACCATACAATTTTCAATAATAATATACTTACAATAGGTTGAATGTTTAAAATCAGATTATTGGAGAAGGTAATTAATAGCCACTTTATTCTAAGACTGAAAAAGTTCTTTATTGCCTTTTCTATAATTACTTAAAATTCAGATTCAGCAGATGCTCGAGGGCTGATAATCAGTTGATTCCATTTCTAAGTATTGCAAAGCTAGGAATAACAAGATTAGCTTATATATTACAATAACCAAAATTATGATTAATCTTGTAACCATGGGGAAGCACAGATAGTATATGTGGACAATTGAAATTTCTTGCATTCTAGAAACTTTGATGTATGCAAAAGTGCTAAGTTATTAGTACATTGAAATTAAATTTTATTCAAATTAAAAAGGTAAAAGTAGTATATTTCTATCCTTTGAGTCATTAGAGCTCATATCCTAGCCATTTAGCTTTAATCATTTTTTATCTCCTTGTACTAATAGTTAAAAAACTTTTTAAATCATCTCTTAACCTCAATGTTTCATATATTTAGTACTGTATGACGTACCATGTAAACTTCTAACGTTACATGAATTACCAGCTTGATTTTAAAATAATGTAGAATTAGTTTTCTCTTAGTTTACTCTGGTTAAACTTTCTGTATTTATAATTAATATAATTATCTCCATTCATGTGAATTTACTCAGATGATGGAAGATGCTGTGGCCAGCCTACAGTATCCAAGGATACCAGGCAGATGAAGGATTCCAAGCTGAGTAATTTTAGAATTGAAAGTCAACACATCCTATCCAAACCATCATCATTGAAGTGTTTGCAAAGACATGCCAGTGTTAACTTAGCAGATTTAGCCTAAAGTGGAGGCAATAAGGTTGAAAAGCTAATTTAACTGAATAAAATGCTTTCTAAGAAGTTGGTACTTTCTCACTTTTGGAGAGGTAGTTTTAAAACAACCTAGAGGAAAGGAAATTAGATTTATGCCATTACACATATATTTGACAGGGTTGCATTGACAACCCGTCTTATAAAAGGCAATCTTGAAATCAAAATTTAGAAGAGTTCTAAAACTTGCGAGATGATATAAAGAAATTTTCTACTTGAAAAGACATATATTAAACACAACTATGAAACTGTATGTATACACACGTACATATATATGTAAATCTCTATTATGGCACTTGGATAAATACCTTCAAGAAGTACAGTGCTTGTCTGAATCTTGAAACAGGAAGAATTTAACTCACTGAAGTATGCTCACTCCTCTTGAACTTGGAATGTAATTTTCAGAACACTGTATGTGGTATTTGAGGCAAAAACAAATATCTAGGGAAGGTATCTACATTTTCTGATACACTTACACCAATCAGGTATGAAGAAGGCTGAAAGCTAATGAAAGACAGGTACAGGCTGAAGGTAAGTTGAGAGTATTTAAATTGAAGTATATTATAAATAGACTATACATCAGGCATTTTAAGTTTTCTCACAATGGATTAATAACCCCTGAGAACTTTTATGATATTTTGTCCCATTCGCCTACAATTGTGATGAGAAATGCAACATTTTTCTCTTATTATGGAAGCTAAAATATTGCTTAAAAGCATCATTATATAGCCAGTATTGGAAATAACCAAGTCTGTTAGCAATAGAATAGATACGTCAATAATGCTGTATCTACAGAGTGGAATACTATACAGCAATGAAAGTGAATGGACTACAGCTATATGTACTGACATGGATGAGCTGTGCAAGCAACATTGACTGAAGTAATCTAGCAACAATGAGGTATAGCCTGTGTGATTCAATTCATATACATTTTAAATGAGGCAACTCTGATTTTTTTTTTTGAAAAATACACATAACATACAATTTACCAATGTAATCACTTTACGTGTACACTTCCATGGCATTAAGTACACTCAAAATGTTGTGCAACAGTCACCACTGTCCCTTTCCAGAACTTTTCATCATCCTAAACAGAAGCTCTCTACCATTAAACAATAAATCCCCATAACCCCCCCAACTCATCCCCTAGGAAAGTCTATTCTATTTTTGGTCTCTGTGAATTCATCTATTCTAGGAACATCCTATAAGAGGAATTATACAATATTTGACCTTTTGTATCTGGCTTATTTCACTTGGCATAATGTTTTCAGGATTCGTCTATGTTGTGGCATGTATCAGACTTAATTGTTTATGGCTGAATAATATTTCATTGTGTGTATATATGTGTGCATGTATATAAATTTTATTTAAAAAATTGAGATCTAGTAGTGTAAACACTCAAACTGTTTCTGTGGTGGGATGAGAGCTTGGAGCCTCCTAGTCTACCATTCTGCTGATGTCACTCTCCAAGGCAAATATGGTTTTAAATATCAGCATCCTAGTTACCTTTGCAGAAGAGGATGGTTGTTGAGTTTGAGATGCCATATACCGCTGGGGCTTCTGCTGTGCTGTTAACTAACTACTTCTCTTGCCCTAGGTGAAGATTACATAGATCTGTCATTTTGGTGTTAAGTCACGGAGTTGTACACATTTGTGCACTTTTCTTTGTGTATTTCAATAAAACGTTTTTTAAGGAATTTACCTATGCAGCAATAAAAGGGAAAAACTAACGATGTTTACAATAATGTAGATGAATCTCAAAAGCATTATGCTAAGTGAAAGGATCTAGATACAATTCAATTTATATAACATTCTAGAAAAGACAAACTTACAGGAATAAAAACCAGATCAGCAGTTCCTAAGAACTGGAAGTAGGGCTTGAAAACTAGCACAGAGGGGTACAGGAAAATGTTTTTAAGGCGATGGAAATAGTCTATGTTTGAGTTTTGTGAAAGTTCTAGGACTGAATACATTTTGTCAAAACTCACAGAACTGTACACCTAAAAAGTGTGAATTTTATTGTAAAATATACACCGATAAGTATGATCTTGAAAGTAACCTGGCCAAAGTTCCTTTCCCTCAGGACAATTAGGAGACACTATGAGGACAATAATGATGTTATTAGATGCATGACTTTCAAGTAACATTTTATTAGATAATGATGCATTTCCCTTTTCAAATTCGCTGTACAGGATACTTAACACCTCCAATGCCCTAACCTAGAGACGGGCCAATGCAACAGAAATATTGGTGAATTAATTTCAGATATAACATTTACTATCTTTTCCACATGCTGGAGTTACCTGTTAATAGGTAATTTCTAGAAATCTGAATCCTTACTAAAACAACTTGTTTACTGTGTCAGTTACTGTTTGCTGTGTAAAGAACCACTCTGACACTTAGTGGTTTAAAATGGCAAGTACTTACTACTTTTCGAGCTTGTTAGTTGACTATGTGATTATTTCTGTATGACCTGTCTAGTTGGGGCTGGATGATTAGGATAGCATGACTATGGTGTCAGCAGGGTGATGGTCTCATCACCCAGCAGTGTGGCCTGGACTCATTCACATGGTGGTCTCAGAGTTCCCAGTGGTAACTTCGGGCAATTCCCAGTGCAGAAGAACTCTTCAAGCATCTGGATATGTCACATTCATTATTGTGTCATTAACCAAAGCAAATCACTTGGTTAAGCCCAAAACCAAAGTATGGAGAAATACATTTTATCTCTTGATTGGAAAATTGGCAAATTTACATTGTTAAACGGTATGCCTACAGTGATGGAGAAATTACATATGGTTTGTTTTAATGATTTTATTGGGATGTAATTTACATACCATTAAATTAGTGTTTATTAAGTGTATAGTTCAGTGAATTATTGTAAATGTATAAAGACATGGTACTACCACCATATTAATGATTTACAATTTCATCACCCCTTAAAATTCCCTTGTATTGCTTTGCAGTCAGTCTCCGCCTCTAGACACACCCAATCTGTAATCTTCTTTCTGTTGCTATTTTCAGTTTTGAGAATAAAATTTAAATGAAATAATACAATATAATATATGCTGTATTTGATTTCATTCATTTAGCACGTTGTTTTTGAGATTTATTTTATAATTGCTATTCCATTATATTGATTGAACAAATTTTTAATCCATTTATAAGTTGTTGAATATTTGGTCTGTTTCATATTTGGGGATATTATGAATAAAGCTGCTGTAAATATTAACACGTAGAATTGTGTGGTCATATGTACTCATTTACCTTGGGTACATAGTTAAAAATTGAATTGCTTGATCTTATTTTAACTATATGTTTGACATTATTTCTGCAAGGTTGGTGGTAATGTCCCTTCTTTCATTTCTATTTTTAGCAGTTTGAATCTTCCTTTTTTTTCTTGGTCAGATAGCTAAAGTTCTGTCAATTTCGTTGACCTTTTCAAAGAACCAACTATTCATTTTGTTGATCATCTCTTATTTTTCTATTTCATTTATATCTTCTCCAATCATTATCTTCTTCCTTCTTTTTGCTTTGAGTTTAGTTTGCTCTTCCTTTTCTAATTTGTTAAGGTGGAAGATTGGGTGTTGATTTGGGCTCTTTATTTTATTTTTGAATATAATCCTTACAGGTATGAATTTCCCTTGAGTATTGCTTCAGCCACGTCCCAAAAGTTTTGGTCTGTTGTAGGTTGATTTTCATTTTCCTCAAAGTATTTTCTAATTTCTCTTCTGATTCTTTCTTGGCCCATTAATTATTTAGGAGTGGGTTGTTTAATTTCTATATTGCATGAATTTTCCAAATTTTCCTTTGTTATTTGTAATTTCACACCATTGTGATTATAGAACATAGTTTGTATGATTTTAGTCTTTTAAAATTTTTTGAGACTTGTTTTATGACCTAAAATATCCTGAAGAAAGCTACCATTGCACGTAAGAAGAATTTATATTCTGCTCTTTTTGAGTTGAGTGATCTATAGATGTCTGCTAGGTATAGTGCCATATAGGGTTCAAGTCTTCTGTTTCCTTGATGATCTTCTGTTTAGATGTTCTGTCTATTGTTGAATGTGGGTTAAGTCTTTAACAATTTTAATTAAACTATTTCCCCTTCAGTTCAGTCAGTTTTTGCTTCATATATTCTGGGGTCTATTAGATATATATGGTTTAACATCATTATGTCTTCCTGATGAATTATTTTTTCTTTATAATGTACTTTTATGCCTGTAGTAACAATTTTTATCCTCAAGTCTATTCTGTCTAACATTTTTATAGCTGTCTCAGTTCTCTTTACAGATTTGCCAAACAAATATTATTTAGCATGGAATATAATTTTCTATACTTTTACGTTCAAACTGTTTATCTATATGTATCTAAAGTGAGTCTCTTGTAGACAGCATTTGATTTTATCATTTTTTGATCCATTCTGCCTATTGCTGCTTTTAATGACATAATTTTGTTCATTTATATTTAACGTAGTTACCAATAAAGATGGACTTCTGTAATTTGGCTATTTGTTTTCTATGTGTTTATATCTTTTGGTTTGCACTTCTTTCTTTCCTGCCTTCTTTTGTGCTATGTAGATATTTTCTTCTGTACCATTTTGATTCCCTTCTTGTTTCTTTTACTATGTAATTTTTAAAAACTATTTACTTAGTGGTTGTCCTGGGGATTACAATCATCTTCTTAGTTTGTAATGATCTAGTTTGTATCAATATCAACTCAATTTCAATAATATACAAAACTTTGCTGCTATGTAACTTTGTCTTTCCTTATGTTATTAGCACAAAATACATGTTTGTACTTTATATCCTTATCAAAATACATTTATAATTATTTTCTCTAGTTTCTTTTAAATCATAGAGGAATAAAAGATGAATTACAACCAAAAGTACATTAATACTGACATTTATATTTTCATGTATGGCACTTTTGCTGCTGGTCTTTCTTCATGTCGATTTGAGTTACTGTCTATTGTCCTTTTATTTCAGTTCAAAGCATGCACTTAAGCATTTTATGCAGGGCAGCACTGTTAGCAATGAACTCCCTTGTTTTTGTTTATCTTGGAATGTCTTAATTTCTCCTTCATTTTTGAAGGATAGTTTTGACAGAATTTTTCTTGCAGCACTTAGAATATATCATCCCACTGCTCTTGGACTTTTATGGTTTCTGATGAGGATCCCTAGTATGTGATGAGTTACTTCCCTCTTGCTGCTCTTATGATTCTCTCTTGTCTTTGACTTTTGAGAGTTGGATAATAATGTATTTCAGTGTAAATGTTAATTTAGTTCATTCAATTTGGGGTTTGCTGAGCTTCTTGGATGTCTAGATTAACGATGTTTATCTAATTTGGGAAGTTAATGCCATTCTTTCTTCAAATTCTTTCTGCCTCTGTCTCTTCCTCTTCTGGGATTCCCATTATGTGTACGTTGGTATATTGGTGGTGTCCCACAGATCTCTTATGCTGTACTCAGTTTCCTTCATCCTTCTTTTTTCCTTTCTGTTTCTACGACTGAAGAATTTCAATTGATCTGTCTTTAAGTTCACCTGTTCTTTCTTCTGCCTGCTAAAATATGTTTTAGAGCTACTCTAAGTTTTTTTTATTTCAGCTACTGTAGTTTTCAACTCCAAAATATCTGATTCCTTTTTATAATTGCTGAATTTTATAAATTTTCTGAGATATCGTTCTCATACTTTCCTTTGTTCTTTAGACAACTTACCTTAGCACATTGAACATATTTAAGATAGCTGATTCAAAATATTTGTCTAGAAAGTCAAACATTTGGACTTCCTCAGCCACAGTTTATTTCTTTTCCTGTGTATTGCAGCCATACAATTTGTGGGTGTGGGTTCTTTTTGCATGCCTTATAATTTTTGTTAAAAACATGACATTTTGAATATTATGATATGCCAACTCTGCAAAGGAAATTCTCTTCTATTCCCGGGATTTGTTGTTATTGCTGCTTATTTTCATTGCTGTTTTAGTTAGTGACTTTTCTGAAATAATTCTGTAAAGTCTGTATTCTTTGTCATTTGTGGCCCCTGAAGTTTCTGTTCTCTTAGCTTAGTGATCGTCTAATGATTGGACAGAGATTTCCTTAAATGCTTGGAATAAAAGAAAAAAAAACCTTGCAGTCTTTGCTGAGGGGCTCTGTGTGTGTGTGTGTGTGTGTGTGTGTGTGCTGTAGCATGCTTTCAACACTTTGCCAGGCAGTTTATCACTCTGCTTTAGCTTTAACTTACTGCTTCTGTAGAGCTTCAAGGTCAACAGTAGGTTAGATCTTATGGCCTTCACAGGTATTTTGTGAATACACACAGCCCTGAGCGTGTGCACGGACTTCTAGATTCCTAGGAAGTTATTGGAGCTTTTCAAGCCCTTATAGAATTGTTTATCCCCAGCATTTTCTACCAAGATTTTTGTTCTATCCGTTCTTTGCCCAGCTATTATCTGTTGCCTCAGACAGCAGCAATGTAAGACATTAGCTTGTAACTATTTTTGACAAATGAGTTGTGGGATATAGTGTAAGTACTAGGCCAGTTCAGAGTTAGGAAACAGCTAAAACTTTGAGCTGGTCTTCTAGACAGCAACAAGACAGGTCATAACAGACAGTTCCAGTTATTTGCAAATGAGGTCTGTTCTTTTCCGTTTGGTGCCAGGTTGTGCACTGGGCATACTGCTATGTTGGGCGAGTGGATGATGTGCCTGGGGTAAGTTAAAACACCACAAAATTTGTTTTCTCAGCAAAAATCATCCCCCTTTTTTGAATAGGCATTTCCTTGATTGCTGAAATCATTTGGTTAATTTCCAGAGTTTGAAAAAGTTGAATCTGACCATTATTACCTAGTTTTTGCTGTTGGTGTTGCTTTTAGGAGGGGCAAAATTTGTATTTCCTTACTCTGCCATTTTCACTGATGCCACCTTTTAATTTATGAGGTGTCTTTTGACAAGCATAAGTTTCCAGTTTTGAACAAGTCTAATTTGCCACATTTTTAAAGTTCCTGTGCTTTTTTTCTGGTTTCATGTCTAAGAAATCTTTATGTAGCCCATGGTCATACAAATTTTCTCTTATGTTTCCTTCTAAAAATTTTATAGTCTCTGATTCTTTTGAGTTAAATTTTGCTTTTGATCTGAGGAAAGAGTCAGTGTTGATTTTCTTTCAGATGAACATCCAGTTATTCCAGTGTGATTTATTGAAAAGATTTTTCTTCCTCCACTGAATTACCTTGGCAGATCTTTTAGAAATCAATTGACTATATGTGTGGATCTATTTCTTGCCTTACTATTTTGTTCTGTTGACCTGTATTTTCATTTTTGTGTCAATGCCACACTGTCTTGATCACAGTCACTTTATAATCTTAAAACCAGGTAGGATATGACCTTCAAATATTTCTTTTTCAAAATTGTTTCAGCTGGTCTATGTCCCTTGCCTTTCTATATAAATTTTAGAATGAGCTTGTCAATTTTTACAAAAAATGCCTGCTAGGGTTTTGATTGTAAATGTACTGAATTTATTGGACAATTTGGGGAGAATGGTCATCTTCAAAATATTGTCTTCTAATTCTTGAATATGATAGAGGCTATTTTTAGAATAATACACTACACTCACTTTTCTACACTGCAGAGATGAATGATCTAGAAAATCCTTTAAGTCTGTGTGCCTCAAGTGCTCAGTATTCTCAAATGACATATCACTTATAATGACCATCAAAATGAAGAGTTTCCAGGGAATCAAAGTACCAAACATTAAGGAAAATAATGAACTCCTGCCTTTATGATACATTTTCTATTTCTTTTCTCTATACATTGATTACCCCTCTTCTCCACATAGTAACCTCCTACTCATCCTTTAAGATATAACTCTGTTTCCTCCTCTATGAAGCTTCCCCTCCCTGTCAGGCTCCTGAGTCAGTCAGTACCCTCATGCCAGGATCTCCATCTTTGTGCCTCATTTCCTATCCCCTGGAACCCTAGAAGGTTGCTCTGTTCACACATGAAGGCAAGCCAAAAGAACTTGGGAATTAATGCTCTGAGCAACCTCAACCACTGCTTCTCAGGAGTTCCCTAAAAATTCCAGTGCAAATATTGAGACATAAATTTTACACCTTTTTGGGAGTGTCACACAGGATTAATTTCCATTTAACTACTGTGATACTTATTATCACATACTTCCTTAGCTTCCTTCTCTTTTCTGTATCCATTGCCCAGCTGGTGTTCCCTGTACTTTCTGAATAAACTATATACACTCACACTCTTGTTTTAGGTTTGCTCAAACTAAGATAGTACTTATTACTCATATCCTGTTATCCCCATGTTCTTCTGAGTTAGCGTGAACTAAAATTGTGGTGTATAAACAAACATTCATCATGTGAACATTGTCTCTTGTTTCCTACTTGCTTATTTCCCCTATCCAAGCCCTAGTAACAATTTGTGTATAATGACTACTTTATTAACAAGTCCTAAGCATTTAATCTGATGCTCCTGAAACATGTTTTCTTGTTGTCTTAAGAACCATGCTGCTTTGTGGAGAGGAAAGCTTATGCTCAAAAGATCCAGATGAGAAAGAAGCAAGCACATTTAAAAGAGCATACAGAATCTAGGGAGACAGACAGAAAACAGAAAGAAGATACTGGCTCTGGAGATAAATTTCAATGAGAATTTAGACTTATAGGAATTCAGCAATGTGGTGTTAGATATCTGGATTATACCAGTCCCTGAGCTGAAGTTTTGATGTTGCTTTAGTCTAAATGGGCAGCAGCAGGATAAAATAGTTTAGTTATCAGGCATCATCCAGATAGATGTTTCCTCTCAGGGACAAGTATTTAAGGAGGTACTCTTAACAACACACGCATGTGAGCCATAGGCCCATGTGGGCCTACGGTTTGCAATAAACTGAGAAATTTAAAAATTTATATAAAGTTAAGGCAGAAAAGTCATATCACAGAAATTCCTTATTCTTTTTTGTAATTTCACTGAAAACAAGGAGGAATACGAACATTTCTTTAGACAGTATTCTTATAGGGCAATTCACTTCATTTGAATGAAATTAGGACAAAGATAGAAGAATAAATATCAAGAGATTCAGTGAGGGAGAAGATTGGTGGAAGAGGTCCTGAAATGAGGAGGGGGTCATTTTCTAGGATTCAGCTGTTTGATCCTGAGAGAATCAGTGGATATTGGGCAAGTCTATGGATATAGGAGTGGAGGAGGGGGAGGAATTGGTACTCATCCAATCTGTCCTACACATCACTTTTTTTTTTAATTGGACCCTGATTTTAGAGCTGAGAAAATAAATGGAATATGTCTTTTGTGTCATATGTAGATATATGACAAAACTATTTTTGTGTTCTGTTTATGAACTGTTGAGTAGGCACATGGAAATAAAAATGCAGAGTCAGAGACACACTTAATTTTAATACTGCTTGTTCAAGTAGTAGAGTCAATATTCCTATAAATAGTTTTCTATTATGTGCAGTTTCAGAGAAAAGTCATTTTATGGTTCACTCTTTCTATTCAATCCCAATGCAATGCCCCATCCCACCACACACACACTAATAGGAACATATTTATTAAATTCTTCAGATACTGTGTCCTGATGTGAATTCTTTGGTGTAACATAGAAAAGTTGATCCATGTTTAAATATGTTTGGGAACGTTATGCTTCAAAAATGTAAAGATTATGCCGTATAACTTTCCACTTCTTTAGTGGTTTACATTAGTAGTTGGCAAACTCTGGCCAGAATGGACCAAATCCAGCCAACCATGTTTTTATAAATAAAGGTTTATTGGAATACAACAAGGCCTATTCATTTACCTATTGTCTGTGGCTGATTTCATGTTACAATGACAGAGCTGAATAGTTGTAACAGAGACCGTATGGCCTTCAAAGCTGAACATATTTACTATGGGGTCTTCATAAAAAAAGAAAAAAAGAAATATATATGACCCATGAGCTCAGAAAGACAATAGTATACAATGTTATTCCCATAATTATTTGAGCATAGAACCAATTTCCCACACATCTTGTAGCTTTAGTGTGGTATGGAATGCCATGCAGAATACAATACTTTAGTGTTTGCTCAGCTCTGTTTTCCCTTTTATCTTTAAGTGAGATTTGGCCAGCCATAACCACAAAGTTCTTATATTATTTTGAAGAAGTGAGAGGAATGTAATGCAATACTTATGAAAGCCCCTTGGAGATCTCACTGTTCTTTCAACAGTAATATGATAAAATAATTGGTGGTAATTTCTTAGAGATGAACCCATCAAAAGTATCTTTTAAAAATCCATTTTTTGCATTAAATTTATTTAGTTTTAGGTTTGCGTTGTGATTCTTAGTGGGCTGAGCAAAAATTAACCTTGTTGTACAAAGGTAATAGTTGCTTTCAATGTATTTAACTTATTTTTATGTTAAACAAAAGATACACTGGTAGAAAACATGCTGTATTTTGATATCAATTTCACTTTATATTTTTATGCCAATTGTTAGGCAAATTAGAACATGAGTTACACAAGTGGAAGTCAAAATTTAATTGTTTGCTATTGTTTTATCTAATAAAATTAGAATGTATTGTTTCTAAGGAATAACTTATTAAGAATGGATTTGGCCTTGTGTTGAAAGCAGAATGAAAATATGTTAAGAATTTTTAATATTTTCTTTATTGAAAAAGTATACTGAAAAAAACATTTTAGACAATTAACAAGAAGAAAAAGAAAACCACAGTATTATGTTGTAAGACATACATATCTTTTTTTTATTGAGATAGGATTAACATAACATTATATTAGTTTCAATTGTACAATGTAATGATTCAATATTTATATCTATTGTAAAATGATCACCACAGTAAGTCCAGTTAACATCCATCATCACACATACAGTCTTTTTTTCTTGTGATCTTTCAAGATCCACTCGACTAGCTACTTTCAAATATTCAATACATTACTGCTAACTGTAGTCACCATGCTGTACACTACATCCCCATGGCTTATTTATTTTATAACTGGAAATTTGTGCCTTTTGACCACCTTCGCTCATTTTGCCTACTCCCACCCCCTACCCACCCCCGCCCTCCACTTTAGGCAACAATCTGTCCTCTATATCCATGAACTGGAGAGTTTATTTTGTTTTTTTTAGATTCCACATTTAAGTGAGATAATATAGTATTTATCTTTTTCTGTCTGACTTATTTCACATAACATAATGCCCTTAAGGTCCATCCATGTTGTTGCAAATGGCAGGATTTCATTCTCTATGGCTGAGTAGTGTTTCACTGTATATATGTGTGTATGTGTGTGCACGCATGCACACACAGACACACACATGACCCCACACACACCCACACACACACCCCCTGCATTTTCTTTATCCATTCATCCATCGATGGACATTTAGGTTGTTTCCATGTCAATCTTTCTGTTTTAAATAAAATGTACTTATCTGTTTTATAATGCTTTTCTCTCATATTAAAAGGTAAATATCTTTCCAGGTCACAAAACTCTCTTCCTCAATATTATTTTAATATTATCCAATAATGCTTATTATACATCAAACACTGTGCCAAGTGGTTTATACACATTGACTTACTTAGTCATCTCAATAAGCCTATGCATTAAGTTCTAGTGTTTCCATTTCATAGATGAGACTACTAAAGCTGAGAAGTTAAGAAAAGTGTACAAGGACCCACAGCTGCTATGTGGCATAGATAGGAATCAGGCGTAAGTCTGTTTGACTCTCAACTACAATGTTGTACTGCCTTTTTATTAATATTCCATTGGGTGGGTATATCATAATCTATTTAATAAACATCCTAATGTTGGACAATTCAGTTGTGTGAAATTTTGCCTATTATAGCTACTAGTGTGATAAATCTTTGTGATTTAAGTTCATGCCTAAGAACATATTTTTAAGACCTGACAAATACTACTAAATTACACTCTCAGCACCATCTACCAGTTTCTATACAGTCTTTCTCTATATTATGTCTAGTATTAGATATTATCATTCTTTTATATTTTAGCAAGTTTGGTAGGTAAAAAAAGACATTACATCTTTGCTAAATATTTAGTTAGCATTCTTTTTTATATTCATTACCAGTAAGAATTTTTAAAAATTCTGTCCATTTTATTTTCTGAAAGTGTTCTTAAAATTGATTTGTATGAGATTTTTGTATATTATGTATATATTTTTACATAGTCCTTATCCTTTCTTTTTTGTATATGATACTTCTAGTTTTATTTTTGATGTACACAAGTTTTATATAGTTAAATCCACCATCATTTGTTTTGTGGAATTTCCCTTTGGTGTCATTTTCATAAAATATTTCCCTACTTTAAAATTTTAAAAAAAACTCAATCAGACTTTAATATTTTCATGGATTTATTACTTACATTAAAATATTTAATATGTACTTTATCTCAACAAATAGTTTATGTAGGGCTGTTTTTTCCCCAAATGGGTAATGTTTATTAAATAATTACTATGTTCCCCACTGGTGTGAAATTCCATATCAATCATGGACTATATCTTGCTATCCTGAATATATATATATCTTAATATTCAAAAATGAATACTTTTACTTATTTCTTTATTCATCTGGCAAACGTTATAAACTGACTTCTGTATCATAGAAATTGTATTTGGACTAGGGGATTTGAAAGAAAAGGACGCAGGTGATTAAAATGGAGTGTATTACTATCTAGTGTGTTAGACAAGTGAGTTCAGAACGGTGAGTATTACGCTTTGATATAAGTAAGCACGGATGACCATCTCAATGGCCGTGCCTAAAGTGTTCTGAAAAGACTTACTAGGAGTATTAATGAAACATGCAAATAAGAGTTCTTCAGCTGGGAGGGTAAGGGGGGAACGGCATTTCTGGAAGGAGAAACGGCATATGTGAAGACATGGATGTTTAAAATACCAGTCTTCACTCATGGAGCTGCAAATTATGTACATCTGGAGCAATATGCATGTGAATGTGGAGTGTTTAGAGGAGAATTATGGTAGATGAGGCAGAAGAAGGGCAGAATTGTGAATAACTATTTGCTAAACACTTTATTTTGAAATTGTCAGGAAGTCATGGAATTTTTTCAAAATATTTTTATAATTTATTATTTTTTAGAAAGGTTAATTTGGCAGCAGAATGGAGGATGGATTGTAAGGGTCCAGTCTGTATGTACAGAGAGGCAGTGTTATTAGACAGAATTTTCCAGGGAAAGAGAACAAATAATATATTTTATATATGTTTATATTAGTGCTTCACACTTGCTTTCTTATTTCCTACCTTCATTTCTATGAAAAAAGTATATACTTACTGTCTGCTGCAAAGACCAGGCACTGTTCTAGATTTGGGGAATACAGCAGTAAACAACAACAAAAAGACAAAAATCCATATTCTTAGAAGTTTATGTTCATATAGAGTAAGGCAGAGACATTTGCCAAATAATTTAGCTGGTATCTCAGGTATTGATATGTACTATGGAGGAAAATGAAACAGGAGGGTGGATAAGGGGTCCCAGGAATGATGAGGGTCATATAAATTTAAAAACATCTGTTTCAGGGAAGGTTGATTTGGATACTGACTGGAGCAAATACCTGAAGGTGGTGAGGAAGGGAATCATGTAGAGATCAGAGGGAAGAGATCTATGTAGAAAGAACAGTAAGGGAAATGAGACCTTAAGGCAGGAGCAAGCTTGGTGGGTTCAAGGAGCAACAAGAAGGTCCATGTGCTTGTATAGAACAGTGAGGCACAGGGAAAGGGAAAGAGATGAGATCAGTAGGTAATTAGGAGGCCAGGAGGTTTAGGGCTTTGGGTGGACATTGTAAAGATTTTGGCTTTCATTCTGATTGAATGGAGAAATCATTGGAGAGTTTTGAATTAAGGCATGACATGATCAACCTTATATTTTTCAAGAATAACTTCGGATATTGTGTTGAGAAAAGATGAAAAGGGGCAGGTGGAGACTCAGGAAAGCCAGTTAGATGGCTGTTTTAGAAACTACACAATTGATGGTGGCTTAGAAGAGGATAGTAATAATGGAGCTGGGGAAAATTTTTCAGAGTTCAGATATACTTTTCTAGTATGTGAATAGTGGCGGATGAATGCAGCTTTTCCTGTAGAATTCGGTGACTGTGCTTTAAAAGAGTTTGGCATTTGGTAGCTTTTTTGCTGATTTTCTAGGTTCATGAATACATTCTCAATCATTTAGGATGCTGGAGATGTTCCAACTGAGTGAGTCATCATAATAAATTGAGTTCTAGTAAACATTTGTGTTTTCAGAACATCTGGAAACTTTGAAGTTAAACAGTTATTGGGGAAAGTACAAAGCTATAGCCACCTTGAATTCACCTAATGGTTCAACAACAAATTTCCGGCTCTTCATAGAGTAGGGTTGCTCTAATTAAATGAGTGAACTCATAGGGAATTCCCTTTGGTGTTTTACCTCCTGTGTAGGAATCAGTGAAGATGCAGGAACTCTTATGACAGGAAAACACTCATGAGCCAATTAAGACCTCTTACTTACAGTGAGACCCAACATCTTGCCTCCACTTGTCCAATTATACCAATATACTATTGATCTCTCAAGTAGGCCTGTCTAAACACTGTTCTCTATATCTTCTTTTTTTCCAGGTTTATAGAGATATAATTGACATATAACCTTGTGCAAGTTTAAAATATACAATGTGTTGATTTGGTACACTTACGTGTTGCAAGGCTATCCTGGTTATGTCCTTTCTTACTGGAAGTCTTCCTCTGCCTCATGTTCACTCCCTATGCATTCTTTGAGTTACACATCAAATTTTATTTCCTTTCTTAAAGTGTTCGATAATAATGTATGATGTAATTATCATGTGCTAGATGTGGAAGATACATAGAGAATAGTCATAGTTCCTTCCCTTTTGGCACTTTGGGAGGTGATATAGATACACGCAAGGGCATATACTTTCAAAAGAAAGTTATAAAAAAAAATGCAGATATGCAGAGGGTTCTAAGGGAAAATCAAGGGTAGAAACCTAACCCAACCTAAGGAGGAGTGGGGGAGCATCAGACTGTTGCTGGGAGAATTATAATTTAATCAGAGTTAGAAGGGATAGAGAGGAGGTAGGCGTATTATGGTTGAGATGATTGATTGTGACATGAATCACTTTGGCAGTCTGGTAACACCTAGGGATCTCTTCTAAGAAAAGTGCATTTAAATACATAAAGCAAAATACAAATGAATATAAAAGAAATTATTTATTAGTAATACAGTTAGTAGAATAGTAAAACAAATATTTTAAGCCTTGCCTTGTCAATATGATGGTAACCTTAGACCCTTGCTACTCAAAGTGTAGTCTATGAACTGGTAGCCTTGGCATCACCAAGGAGTTTATTAGAAGTGCAGAATCTCAGGACTTGTCTCAAATCTCCTGAATCAGAAGATGAAATTTGATCAGTTCACCAGATGATTTTTATGAATATTGAGGATTGAGAAGCACTGGTCTAAAGGACAGGGATTCTGAATTAGAGTCCATTTTCTTTCTCATAAGACATAAGTCACATAAGCTTTCAAGACATACTTAGTTTGACAATTAAACCAAAATCATAATCAGTTGATTTGGAAAGTGAAAACTTTCCTCTCAAGTTTAGAAATAAAGGGTATATAAATCACGTTAACAGTCCTAATGTGATCTTTAAATCAATGGATGATTTTTCTGAGTTAATGTATCACTTTGAGCAAATATACTTATGATAAATGTCGTTTTAATGGGCATCTTAAAACCATGCATCCATCACCTAGCCTGAAACATTGCTGCAGATGTGTATATTGCACCTACCTTATGATAACAGATCATAAATTGAGAGTGTGCTGTTTCTCATTTCTTTATGGTTGTCAGGCATATCATTCACATAAACTTTTAATCGTTCAATAAAATGAGTGGCCTGGAGAAGGCATACACAATACTTCATCATGGTATTCAATCCCTGGTAATGGCTTGGGATTCCTTTGAAATGTTTTATTAGGTGTCTCAGTTATAGGGAAATAAAGGATAACTATGGAATTGTGGCTTTAGAGATTGCTGAATATTTCTAATAATACATTTCATGAAGCATGAGATTTATGACTCCTAAATTATATGACAAAGTATGGTGAACTAGGTTGTGGAAAGAATATTGCCATTTAATATCACCTACTATATCTACAAGTCACTGGAGCTGGATTGGTTGGACTGGGGCTTTGAGTAGGGAGAAGGCGGAAGATGGAATGATGAAATGATGACAACTAGGGGTTGTTTATAGGACATCTTTCAGTTATGAAAGAGAAAATATTTATCTTTAGTTACCCATTTATGGCAATCATTTAGTAATGATTTTTTAATAAATGGTTTGGACAAAGTTTGAGAATACTATTTAGAAATATTTAATAGGTTCAACGTCCTTCCTGTATGTCCAAGTTGAAGTAGAAAATTATGAGAAATTTGGATTAAATCACCATTATTCTAGGTTAAAATTCATTGATGTTTACTGGGCAAATAAAGGTTTATTAAGTTTTTTGTTCATTTGTTGAATGATTACCATGTATCAGGCAATGTGCAAAATATTTGACATATGCTTTCTCATTCACTCCTTATTGTAACACTATTAACCCATTTTATTTATGACCTGGCACTCAAAGATTGTAAGAACTTGTCCAGAGTCATGCAATCAAGAAATACATCATTTAAATACTTTATTTAATTTGACCTGTTTAGGTTGACATCAAATAGATATTTGCAGCCTCTCTTTTACTCATTCTTTTTGGGTTTTACTGTTTCACTTTTTTTTTTAATTCAAGGATTCATTAGTATCAAGGAAAAAAGTGCAGAGGTTCAAAAATAAATGAGGATTCTGCCTAATATTGTACTGTAAGAGAACTGAATGACTGCTTTGTAAATTGTGGCTTTGTTAATCTCCAAATTGTATGGAATTACTATTTAAAAGATAAAAGTTTCTTGATATTTATTCTCTAAAATTTTGAGTGAATTTGAAATTTTCTCTTTAGTTTAAAAATATTAAGAGACTGTCAGAACAGCCTCCAGATGGCTTCAATTGTTAATACTACTTAGATTAAGAAAAATTTTAAAAAATAAAGTGGAAAACATAAGTGAGAAGTGTATTCTTAGGAAAATAACATATACCAAAAGAAAACTTCCTTCAGCTATTCTTGATAAGAAAAATCAAATCATAGAAATGGTGAAAAAGCTATACATTTCACTTTCAGGTTTTGAAAAACATGCAAAAAGATTTGCGATACCATATTAAAAAAATCATTACTACCTGATTATTTGAATTATGAAGAATAGTTTTCAAATTAGATATTTTAATACATGTGAAGAATTTTATCATACACATAAATCATGTGGAGTTTTTCATTTCCCATATATCAGGAGAACAATATTTAACTCTCAACTGCTTAAAAAATTTTGCATTCTAAATATTCCTGAGGAATCATGATGAATGTATCATTAAAAAAATATTATCTATTTTTGGAGTTTGATACATTTTGATCTATTTCTGTCTTACAAAAGTGTGCAATTTTGGGGCCAGCCCAGTGGCATAGTGGTTAAGTTCGTGATCCACTTCAGTGGCCAGTGGTTCACAGGTTCGGATCCCAGCAAAAGACCTAGCATTCCTCGTCAAGCCATGCTGTGGCAGTGTCCCACATGAAATAGAAGTCTGGCACAGATGTCAGTTCAGGGTCAATCTTCCTAAGCAAAAGAGGGAAGATTGGCAACAGATGTTAACTCCGGGCCGGTCTTTCTCACACACACACACACACAGAAAAGGGTACAATTTTGTTTATTTAGGATAGGGCAATGTGGTTTTCAATTTTCAATGCATTCAAACAAAAGCAAATGGAACTAAACTTTGCTAAAAAGCTTTCTTAGAGTAATAATCATCTCAGTACACTATTTAAATAAGTTAATTGAAGGTATCCTCAATTTAGAAGACATTCCATTTGAATGTGAATATTGAAGTACTTTATAAAGGGAGGACATCATATTTTTTTGAGATAAATAACAAAAAGGGATTAGTCCAGGATAATACAGTTGGCTGTGCTGAAATGAAATGTTTCTCTCCTAATGGTAAAAGCATATTCACTAAATGAATGCTTCTAAAATAGTTATCACAAATCTCAATAGTTACTAGAGTAATCATAATGTCAAAAGCATTTCTGGTACAGAATGAATGTCTCTGTAGAAAAATTTTTTAAGTAAAACAAAGATATGTTAGCTCATGAGTTGATGGTGATGGGCAGAACTTTCATTTTGAGTAAGTACACTGGTACTCACTAGTATTTTTTAACAACTTTATTGAGATGTAATTTATGTGTCACAAAATTCATTCATATATATGTACAACTCAATGACTTTTCGTAAACTTACCAAGTTATACAACCATCACTACAGTAAAGTTTTAAAACACTTCCAGTACTACATTAAGATCCCTCATGCCCATTTGCTGTTAATCCCTTTCTGCCCGCCTGCCCTAGGCAGTCACTAATCTTTCCGTCTCTACATATTTGACATTTTTTCAGCATGTCATGTAAGTGCCATCATAAAACATGTGATCTTTTGTAGCATGATGTTTTCAAGTTTCATCATGCCGTAGTATGCATCTGTACTTTGTTCTTTTTATGTTGAATAGAATCTTATCATATAGATATATCTCAGTTTTCTTGTCCATCCACAAGTTGGTGGATGCTTAGGTTGTTTCAAGTTCTTAGCTGTTATGAAGAATGCTTCCATTACTAGTATTTAAACAGATTGGGCCGTAGTGGTGACCACTGGCAGAAGCTGAGAGCAATTACTAATGATGCTACAGACTGAAAAGAGGCAGGAAGCACTTTGATAGGCATTAGGAGGACTGAGAATTAAGGGCAGGGTAGTGTGAATACAAGAAAAACATCTATTTTCTTAATAATTGGTGGTTAGTGAAGGTTCTCTTTTCTCTTGGAAAAGTACAAATCAATAGATTATTTCAATAAATATTTATTAAACACCTACTCTATATCAGAGACCAAGCTAAGAAATTATGGTGGGATGTTGGAAAGAGGGAACACGATCAAACTAGGAAAAAATATGAATGCTTTATATAAGAACCATAGGAGATTTTTCAAAAGGGGAACATTACTGACAAGTTAAAAAAAAAGTTAATGGAAGCAAATAATTCATATCCTGTATGCAACATATAAGCTTCTGGTAGCTTGTCTCCCCTTTCAGAAAATGTGTGCTATTCCGTATTTGGGTAAGTATCTACTCACGATCCTCTAGGGAGGCACTTTTACAGGAATGGTTCATGTAGATCCTGTAACACGATTGTCAATTCTGTTGTTTACAATAAAGCAATCCCAAAATGTGTTCTAATGCTTATTTAATCAAGTTATCAGGCAGCTTGTGTTACCTTGTAGATTTTAAACATGACTCTTTCTTCCTAATATGAAAAAAGCCAAATGACTATCCCAATAATAGAATGTGATAATGTACTTTATTGATAATTTGATTTTCAGATGAGTCATTAAACTCTTCTGGTTACTTTGTAGCTAAGCAACAAGGCCTATAGAAAGACACCTGATTTACCCAAGAGAGAGAAATATGAATGCTGGCTGTGATCTTTGTTGTGTTCTAAAATTATATTGAACTTGCTGGAATGGTTTCCCCCAATATATATCCCATCGTGAAGAAATTAAGATTCCTTGGCTCAGTAAGTTTGGAATATGTTGCACAATATATCTGCTCTATGGAAAATTCACAATGTATATTAAAGGTTCTGAGGACTATTGCTGGGAGGAGACACTTTAGTTATATCTCAGTATTTCCCAAGCTTGTTTTACAACAGAGCTCTACTTTTACATATACCACTGCCTATCCCATTGAAGAGTAGTAATCTATGCAAGACCCATGGTAAATGCTGGTCTAGATAATGAGCTATTAGAGGAACGTAATAAAGCCTAAATGTTATTCCTGTGTCTGTTACTAGACATATGAAAATGAAGGGGGGAGAAATGGGAAGAACTATATCCCTTCTCCTTATTGGTGAACAAGCAAAGTGAGCCAGGCACCCTGGATATCCTACGTCATCAACTGTCAGAAAGCATAGCTTTTGGGACATACTTAATTTCTTACATTTCTATTTACCCATTTTGGAAGAGATCCTCTATCCACGAGCATATTAACCTGTTAGTGCTGGAATTGTACTATGTGATTTTAAATCTTGACTCTCCAGTCTTCTGATTGTGAGACTTTACGTTTTTTGGTCATCTAATTCTCTGTATACTCATCTGTAATATGAACATATTAAGGATGCACACCTCATAGGGCTGTCTAAGAATCCAGTGAGATGACTCACTAAGGACGGTACCTGGCACATATTGAGCACTCAAATATTTATAGCTGTCATCATTATTATGTTCTTTCATGGAAATAGCCAAACATTCTATTTACAATAAGAATAATTAGTTGTGTCACCTGTGGTAGTCATTGAGGTCATATAAGACCTGTCCTGCTTTTAAAACATAACAAAACCAAACCAAAAATACCTTAATGCATTCAAATCCATTAATGTGGCATAGAGAAATCTTTCCCTATTAAACTAAATTGATTTTCTTATCTCAGTTCCTGTTACGCTCACTCTATATGTTTTTTTCTGCCTTCCCACCTAGGTGGTGAGCCTTTTCGGTACCAGGAACATGTCTTAGGCATCTTTGAAATAATATGTATCATAAAACCTGATACATAAAATGTGCCCACCATTTATTTTTCACAAATCAAAGGAGGAGAAGATATTACATGCTAATCTTCTATTTTGCTTTAAGTTTTTAAACGTGTTTTCTTATTATCAGTGCCAAAAGAATGAGATGAACCACACTTCGTATGGGTCTTATTTTTTTTTTAAAGTAGTAGATATTATCCTGGAATAAGTATAACTGTAATACAAAGAATGCCACCTTTTAAGCCAGAGCTCTTCAGAGTAAGATAATTTAGGAAAAGATGGCAGCAAAGTGCCTAGTGATACAAACTAGGAAGCTAATTAACTAAAGTGGCTTTTCTCCTGTTTTCTTGAAGTATAAAATTGGAGGCCATGTACTGTGCAGCTTGTGATCTTAATGTTCATGGTGATTTTCCTGTATACAAGCTATCCATAATTTTTCTTGTATAAAATAATAGCAATAAGAGTGACAATAACAATTATGATTACCACAACAAAATCGTAATACCTGGCTGGCCACGTGAGAAGGCAACATTAATCCTGTGAAGGATATTGGTGCATTGAGTAACAACACTTTTAGGACTAAGCAACTCTCTTTTTTCAGCAAACATATTAATATCTATCCATAGAGATAAGATTTATGTTAGACTACTCACATAAGAATAATAAATAGTAGAAGGAGGGAAATAATAAAAATAAGAGCAGAAATAAACGATATTGAAACAAAAAAGACAGTAGAAAGGATCAATGAAACAAAGAGTTGGTTCTTCGAAAGAATTAACAAAATCGACAAACCTTTAGCCAGACTCACCAAGAAAAGAAGAGAGAAATCTCAAATAAATAAAATTAGGAATGAGAGAGGAGAAATCACAACAGATACCAATGAAATACAAGGGATCATAAGAGAATACTATGAAAAACTATATGCCAACAAATTGAAAAACCTGGAAGAAATGGACAAATTCCTAGACTCCTACAATCTCCCCAAACTGAATCAGGAAGAAATGGAGAATCTGAATAGGCCAATCACAAGTAAGGAAATAGAAATGGTAATCAAAAACCTCCCCAAAAATAAGAGTCCAGGACAAGACGGCTTCTCTGGAGAGTTCTACCAAACATTCAAAGAAGACAATACCTATTCTTCTCAAACTGTTCCAGAAAATTGAGAAAGATGGAGTACTCCCTAACACATTCTATGAAGCCAACATCACTCTGATCCCCAAACCTGACAAGGACAACACAAAGAAGGAGAACTACAGTCCGATATCACTGATGAACATAGATGCAAAAATCCTCAACAAAATTTTGGCAAACCGAATACAGCAATACATCAAAAAGATTATACACCATGAACAAGTGGGATTTATACCAGGGACACAGGGATGGTTCAACATCCGCAAGTCAATCAACGTGATACACTACATCAACAAAATGAAAAACAAAAACCACATGATCATCTCAATAGATGCAGAGAAAGCATTCGACAAGATCCAACACCCATTTATGATAAAAACCCTCAGTAAAATGGGCATAGAAGGAAAGTACCTCAACATAATAAAGGCCATATATGACAGACCCACAGCCAACATCATACTCAATGGACAAAAACTGAAAGCCATCCCTCTGAGGACAGGAACAAGACAAGGGTGCCCACTTTCACCACTCCTATTCAACATAGTACTGGAGGTGTTGGCCAGAGCAATTCGGCAGGAAAAAGAAATAAAAGGAATCCAAATAGGTAATGAAGAAGTAAAACTCTCACTGTTTGCAGACGACATGACCTTATATATAGAAAACACCAAAGAATCCGTAGAAAAACTATTAGAAATAATCAACAACTACAGCAAAGTAGCAGGGTATAAAATTAATGTGCATAAATCAGTAGCATTTCTATACACTAACAATGAACTAACAGAAAAAGAACTCAAGAACTCAATCCCATTCACAATCGCAATGAAAAGAATAAAATACCTTGGGATAAACTTAACCAAGGAAGTGAAGGAACTATACAATGAAAACTACAAGACTTTCTTGAAAGAAATTGACGACGACATAAAGAGATGGAAAGACATTCGATGCACATGGATTGGAAGAATAAACATAGTTAAAATGTCCATAATACCTAAAGCAATCTACAGATTCAATGCTATCCCAATCAGAATCCCAAGAACATTCTTCACAGAAATTGAACAAAGAATCCTAAAATTCATATGGGGCAACAAAAGACCGCGAATTGCTAAAGCAATCCTGAGCAAGAAGAACAAAGCCGGCGGAATCACAATGCCCGATTTCAAAACATACTACAAAGCTACAGTGATCAAAACAGCATGGTACTGGTACAAAAACAGGTCCACAGATCAGTGGAACAGATTTGAAAGCCCAGAGATAAAACCACACATCTATGGACAGCTAATCTTCGACAAAGGAGCAGAGGGCCTACAATGGAGAAAAGAAAGTCTCTTCAACAAATGGTGCTGGGAAAACTGGACAGCCACATGCAAAAGACTGAAAATTGACCATTCTTTTTCACCACACGCCAAAATAAACTCAAAATGGATCAAAGACCTAAAGATTAAGCCTGAGACAATAAGTCTTTTGGAAGAGAATATAGGCAGTACACTCTTTGACATCAGTTTCAAAAGAATCTTTTCGGACACTATAACTCCTCAGTTGAGGGAAACAGTAGAAAGAATAAACAAATGGGACTTCATCAGACTAAAGAACTTCTTCAAGGCAAGGGAAAACAGGATTGAAACAAAAAAACAGCTCACTAATTGGGAAAAAATATTTACAAGCCACTTATCTGACAAAGGGTTAATCTCCATAATATACAAAGAACTCACACTGCTTAACAACAAAAAAACAACCCGATCAAAAAATGGGCAGAGGACATGAACAGACATTTCTCAAAAGAAGATATGAATATGGCCAATAGACACATGAAAAGATGTTCATCATCGCTAATCATCAGGGAAATGCAAATCAAAACTACACTAAGATATCACCTTACCCCCGTTAGATTGGCAAAAACATCCAAAACCAAGAACAACAAATGTTGGAGAGGTTGTGGAGAAAGAGGAACCCTCATACACTGTTGGTGGGAATGCAAACTGGTACAGCCACTATGGAAAACAGTATGGAGATTTCTCAAAAAGTTAAAAATAGAAATACCCTATGACCCAGCCATCCCATTACTGGGTATCTATCCTAAGAACCTGAAATCAGAAATCTCAAGAGTCCGTTGCACCCCTATGTTCATCGCTGCATTATTTACAATAGCCAAGACGTGGAACCAACCTACATGCCCAGAAACTGATGACTGGATAAAGAAGATGTGGTATATATACACAATGGAATACTACTCAGCCATAAAAAAAGACAAAATTGGCCTATTCACAGCAACGTGGATGGACCTCGAGGGTATTATGTTAAGCGAAATAAGCCAGTCAGAGAAAGATGAACTCTATATGACTCCACTCATAGGTGGAAGTTAGTATATTGATAAGGAGATCAGATCAGTGGTTACCAGGGAAAAGGGGGGGTGGGGGGAGGGCACAAAGGGGGAAGTGGTGTACCCACAACATGACTAACAAAAATGTACAACTGAAATCTCACAAGGTTGTAATCTATCATAACATTAATAAAAAATAAAAAGAATAATAAATAGATTATGAGGAGTTTCTTCCTATATGCCGACAACTTGCCAAGTGGTTTATATGCAGACCTTAATCAAGGCCTAAATACCTTAAAAGGCAAATATTATCCCATTTCTCAGGTTAAGTAATTGAAATTTAGAGAAGTAACTCCTCCAAAGTCATTCGAATAATAAGTGGCAAAGCTGGAATCCGAACCCATATCTGCCTAAACAAGGACCAATGATGCGTTATACTGTATTTCAATTACTTTTAAAATAGGAAAAATTCTAACATGGAAAGAATTCTGGGTAGAACCGGACACAGAAGGCGTAGGGTCTCCACCTACCTTTCTAACTTACTATCTTTGTAACCTTTGAATAGTAGCTTAGGTACTCTGAGCTTCAATTCCCATACCTACAAATTGGAAATAATACAACTCATCTTACATATCAAATAGAGCTGTTGGAAAAGAAGTTAACAATTCTATGTATATGGAAGTGCATTTTATATTATGAAGCTTTGTCAAAATTTGGTTTAAAACATCTTTTACTGCTATAATTCTGTTCTCTGCCGAATGAAAGAAACTTCAAGGAAGATTGACTAGTAGTAGTAAATGGCTGATATTTACTAAGCAATTAGTATGTTCCTGGCAGTGTTGTGATGATCTCAACAGCCCGTGAACCTTGATCTATTTACCAGATGAGAAAAGTGACACACTGAGAGAGGAATTAACAAACCCTAAGTCACGAGCTAGCAATGATATGATAGTGATCTAAGCTATACAGTCCAGTACTTAACCAAGATACTGTAGTGCCTGTCTAGGTAAAGTAGGCTGTGCCTTGTCTTTGGGTTGGAATAATATTTGTAATTAAGGGCCCCTTACATAAGCCATAGCACATAGATTCTGCAGTTCTTAACCTCCATGGAAGGCCAGAGTTTCTTGGGCAGGATGAGGTTTTTCTTCACATGCAGTCTTTTCAAAAACTATTTATTAAAATTAGCTATGGAATGGTGTAAATTTATTTACTAAAAATGAGTGCTATCCAATATGGAGGCACACAGATATGGGTGAGAAAATTTGAAATGTGTATCAAATAAGCAAGCCTTGTAACTATCATACTGAGACTTTGTGATCTCTATTTCTATTGTTATAAACTTGAACTATTATGGGTCCTTTTTTTTCCCCTTTAGATAACTGGAGTACTATCTACTTGGTAAACCAAACTGGGGAAGTTAGAATCCTGTTAAACCTTACTTGTCTCTTTCCTCACCTTTGACATCCAGGTTGCCGCCAAATCATTTAATGCTGTTTATGAAATGACTCTTAAATGTAGCCCATTGGTGCTCACGTCCATCCTCTGTATTTCTCACTCAGAAAACAGTATAAACTTCCTAAATGGGTTCTAGCCTCCAGATTCTCCTCACATCATCTCCACCACTGCCATGAGGATTACCGTCTGTTTGTTTTAAAGATTGGCACCTGAGCTAACATCTGTTGTCAATATTTTTTCTTCTTCTTTTTCTCCCCAAAGCCCCCAGTACATAGTTGTATATTCTACTTGTGGGTCCTTCTGGTTGTGCTATGTGGGACACTGCCTCAGCATCACTTGAGGAGTGGTGCTATGTCTGTGCCCAGCATCCGAACTGGCAAAACCCTAGACCGCCAAAGTGGAGTGTGCGAACTTAACGACTCAGCCACGGGGCCGGCTCCAGGATTACTATTCTTAGAATAAACAGTCTCCACCTCTGTTTCAATATCTCTGTCAAGTCTACTTTCTTGAAGGTAAAATCCAAACACCTTATGCGTGCAAAGTTTTTTGTATTCTGGTCACAAATTTTTCTCACCTCTTAGAGCAGCCTTCACAAATCTGGTGGCTGTGAATAAGTCCTTGTCCAAACACTGCATGTCCTCACCTGCCTCTAAACATCTATTCTTGCTCTTCCTTCTGCCTATAATACCTACCTCTCTCTAGCAAGCTCCAATTCCTCTTTGGAAACCAAGCTCAAACTTTACCACCTCTGAAAGCTTTTTCCAGGGTACAAACTTCCAGTAAAAAAAAGAAAGAAAAAGCTTTTTGTTGCCCTCATCCCTCCCCAGGCAGATGTCATACTCTTTTCTGAGCTCCCATGGCATTATATTTTTATGTATACTTGTTATTTTAGAACAATTTTCAATTTACAGAAATGTGCAAAGATAGTACAGAAAGTTCCCATATACCTCACATTCAGTTTCCCTTATTAACATCTTACATTAGTATGGTACATTTGTTAGAAATAATGAGCCAGTGTCTTTACATTGTTATTATTAACAAAAGCCCAATAAAATAATTCACATTCCCTCACTTTTTCCTGATTGTCCTTTTTCTGTTCCAGGAGTCCATCCAAGCTACATTACATCTAGTTGTTAGGTCTCCTTAGACTCCTCTTGGCTGTGACAATTTCTCAGATTTTCCTTAGTTTTATTATCTTGACAATTTTGAGGAGTACTGGTCAGTACTGAATGTTTCTCAATTGAGACTGGTTTGATGTTTTTCTCACAATTAGACTGGGGTTGTGGGTTTTTTGGGGGGAGTATATTACAGAGGTAAAATGCCATTTTCACCACATCATTTCAAGGGTACATGCAATCAACTTGACTTAGCACTATTGATGTTGCCCTTGACCAGCTTGCTGAGGGTTTCTCCAGTGTAAAGTTAATCTTTTTACCCTATTCCATAGTGTCTTCTTTGGAAGGGAAGTTACTATGAGCAGCCGAGGCTTAAGGAGTGAGAAATTATGTTGCACCTCCTTGAAGATGTAATATTTACATAAGTTATTTGGAATTCTGCGTGAGAAATTTGTCTGCTCTTCCTCATTTATTTACTCAATCACTTATGTAATTGTGGACTCATGGATATTTGTTTTATATTTATAATCTGATGCATATTTCTTATTTTCTTGCCCAAATTTTTGAAGCTTTGGCCATTGGAAGCTCTTTTAGTTGGAACATGGATCCCTTTGACATGCCCATGTCTGTGTGTATGAGTGTGTGTGTTTGGGGGGACACTTCTTGACGTTTTGTTTCCAGGCTTATCTTAAATATTCCCCCACCCCAATTGTACCTAGAATAACCCATTTCTCCAAGAGGCCTGGTTCTTTTTATTGGAGAATGGTATTAGAAGTCAAGATCTGAGGGGGCCAGCTCCGTGGCCAAGTGATTAAGTTTTCATGCTCCACTTTGGCAGCCCAGATTCGCTGGTTCGGATCTTGGGCACAGACCTACGCACCACTTGTCAGGCTATGATGCTGTGATGGAAACCTACATAAAATAACTAGAATGACTTAGAACTAGGATATGCAATTTTGTACTCAATCTTTGGGGGGAAAAAAAAAGAGGAAGATTGGCAACAGATGTTAGCTCAGGGCCAATCTTCCTCATACACACACAAAAATCAAGATCTGGGTACCTATATTTACCTCTTCTAATCATGGACATGAAGGATTGAAATTGAAATAACTTTGGCAAGGGACTAGCCCTTTGCACTGTAGCCTGGCACATAATATACTGTCAGCTGGTTATGGTGTAAAGAATAGAGAATAGGACCTCAGTTCATTTTAATGAAAACCATCCATTTATTCAGTAATACTCATCGCTTACTGGCTAGCTCATGAAAATAAGGGGATGTATTAGCTCACAAAACTGAAAACAGAATTCAGTCAAGGCTGGATGCAGTACCTCAAATGATATCACTAAAAGTCTTTCTCTATGTGTGTGTCTCACCTTTGCAAACACTGATTATCTTTGTACATTGTGGTTTCTCTTCCTGCTTCCCATTACAGTCTATAATTCTCTAACACATCATATTCTCTCTTGTACTATAGCCATATTTTTACCAGTATTATTCAATGACTAAGCTCTCTGAGGGCATACTTTGTATCTCTGACTTATTGGTGCATCTTCCTTGAAATGACAAAAATTACTTTTGGTGTTTGTATAGTTTTCATTTTCTTTAAAGCTCAAAAATAAAAAGTAACTCTCAAAGAAAAGTTCCATTATGACCCTTATTAGATTATCTACCCACCCACGCATCAGTGAATGTGTATCCAAGGTGTTGTAGTACTTTGGTCAGAGTGGGTAATTTGGATCCCTATAGTTGAATGCGCCTGAGCCATACTATATTATACAGCACTGGCAACTGATTCAAACCAAAATCTAATGCAAATTTTTGGTTAGGTCTGGTAGCTCATTTTAGTTATTGTGTCTATGTTGTTCTCTAAGATAAATTTTCCAAATAAAGTATTTTTAATTCCACATTTTCTTGAGCACAGACTGTTTTCAACATATACTAAAATACCTGTTACCTAGAGCTTTGTAACAAACCATCCCAAAACTTGGTGGTTTCAAGAAGACATTTATTTCTCACTTGCCTGCAGGGTTAGCTCTTCTAAGTTGGGATCAATTGGGAAGCTCTGCTGTTTTTGATTGGGCTTCTTCACAAATCTGAATGTCAGCTGGCTATCATTTTAGATAGGCTGGGCTTGGTGATTTGGATGACCTAGCTCTGCTCCACATGCTTCTCATCCTGCAGCAAGCAAGACTGGGTATGTTTTCAAGTCAACGATAGAGATAAGAGAGAGAAAGCCCCATGTGTAAGTTTGTTTTAAGCTCCTGCTTGCACGATGTCTGATAATACCCAGTTGGTCAAAGCAAGTCTCATAGTTGAGTGCAAGGTCAATTAGTAAAGCATGTTATCCTGCCTGTGACTGGAGGGCAACGCAAAGTTACATAACAAAGCGTGTGGGTACAGGGAAAGGGTAATGAATTATGACTATTTGTGGAATCTACTACAACCAGATGATACAAAAATGCACTAAAGAATCAGATCCATGACATGCCTTCATGGAGCTAATTGTTGAGTAGGGGAATAGCAATACAAATACGACAATAGAAAGTCTGTATTGTGCGTTGTTTCCTCTGTGGAGTCCACCCATGGGTGACTCCATTTAAGGAAGGTTTGTACCTACTAGACTATGTTAAATCACTCATTCCTCTTAGGGTCTTTCTTGGTATGTATTATTTATAGACAACACACATGAACCTCCGTCTTCAGACTGAAGACAAAAGTCTTTGTCTAGAAATATTCTCACCTAACTTGAGAGAGAAACTATATTCAGGGGGAAAATTGTACATATCTTTGTAACTTTAAAAAGGTACAGAGTAAAGTGGGAGGGAAAAAAGAGAAATCATATCTAACTGGAAACTAAGAAAGACATCTGGAGAAAATGACATTCGAGTTTATAGTTATTCAATTAGTAGTTAGATGAATAGTATACAAATTATATCCATTTTTAGAATAATTAAAACACAAAAACTTATTTGGCTTGAAATATTCTGCTTACATATCTTTAAAAAGTTGAATATGCCGGGGCTGGCCCAGTGGCCAAGTGGTTAAGTTCGTGTGCTCCGCTGCAGGCGGTGCAGTATTTCATTGGTTCGAATCCTGGGCGCGGACATGGCACTGCTCATCAAACCATGCTGAGGCGGGGTCCCACATGCCACAACTAGAAGGACCCACAACGAAGAATATACAACTATGTACTGGGCGGCTTTGGGGAGAAAAAGGAAAAAAAATAAAATCTTTAAGAAAAATGTTGAATAAGCCATTTAAACTGCTAGTAGAACTTCTTTAGTAAAGAAAACATTCTTAAGAAAATAACCTTTAGATGTACCGCTTGATAGTTTAATTATTTTACCTACTGGGTAATGTTAGTAAGAAATTAAGATAGTACTTAGAGTCAGTGGCTCATTATTTTGTAAGAATTTTGATACAGAGATTTCTTGCTTTGGAAAAAGTATGTGTATATTCTAGACCTATATTTATTTACCTTTCTGTGAACAAGCAACCTCTATTTTGCAGTTTCATGGAAGTATAAAGTTTTTTCTGCGCATTTTGTGAGCATTTATTGTGACTCCTTTTGGTACTCGGCATCATAGTGGCAATAAAATATCAAAGAAATAGGACGTATGTTCACATTCTTTTGAGTGCCTTTAGTTGAAGGAGTTAAGACAAAAACCCCAAAATGTCCACAAAATGAAGTAATATTTCACTCGGAGCTCTCTGTGTGAACATTCCCTTTTTTTTGTGGTGGTTGATTTTCTGTCCTCTTTTTGGATATCTGAAGACTGAGATTGTAACCTCAAAGGAGACAAATTCCTCATTTTCCCCCACTGAATATAGTTTCTTTCTTAAATTAGATGAGAATATTTCTAGACAAAGACTTCTGTCTTCAATCTGAGGATGGAGGTTCATGTGTGTTGTCGACAAGGAATACATACCAAGAAAGACCCTGAGAGGAATGAGTGATTGAACATAGTCCAGTAAGCACAAACCTTCCTTAAATGGAGTCATCCCTGGGTGGAATCCACAGACGAAATAGTGTTGCTGTATATCTCATACATTACCATTACGGAGGTATCATAAATGAAATTTTCCCAAAAGGACTGGCCAAATATCAGAATAGGAAGTACGATGTATATCTTTATAGGTTATGAAACTATATTTTTAATGTTCCTTGATTTATACAAAAAATATTAAGACGATTCTGGAATCATTGGATTATAAACCTTGTACTTCAAAATATATGGAAAATAACATAGTGTGGAAAGTAAACCTTTTGCCCAATTTTAAAATCCCTGTTCAGTTTGAGAAAAATAGGCATAATAGGCACACATATATGGTTAAATATTTTTCCTGTAATTTCTTTCTTCCTATTTCAGAAATGTTAAATTATATATTAGTTTTAAATAGGACACAATTCTCTCATATACATAGGTGGCATCTTTAACAGGAATTTTTCTCTAAATAATATCTTACTTAGATGTTCAAAAGAGCATCAGGGATTTGGAGAAGATTTTAATTATTATTTCATTTAAAGGGAAGAGTAGATGCATCTTTATAATTTCTTTCTGCCTCATTTTCTTACATTTTAACGAAAACTGAAGGTGGACCTGAGTACAATGTGAAGATAAAAAGTATCTTCTATCCTTTCTTTTCATTGAAGGAGATCATTGTTGATAACTTTAGAAATTTTTCTACTGTACTTTCCATTCCTTTGGTTTCTGGCTAGAGAAAGTACAATTTCAAGAAAATCTAAAGGTATGGAAAATACCTTCCCTACTTTTGTGGGAGGAAAAAACACCAGCAAGTATACAAGAGATCTGTTGAGGAAAAATAAATATATCTAACATATTTTTTGTAGTTTTATTGATATAAAGCAACTTTGTTATTTTTCAGAGGGTAAATTTAATGCTCATGATTTGCTTTGCCCATTAAATTACTATGGCATGCATTTTATGTATAAAGTCATGATGAATTTAGTTCTAGAAATGTTGTTATAGACAGAGTTGGAATCTACTGGTGTTCAAGCAAAATGCGGTTTTATTTTTTGCCAGTTAAGTAAAGCAAACTAGACTGAAAGTGAAGAACCTATCAATATTATTGCAAAACAAAGAAAGTTATGTTTCCTTGGCTTACTGCTCTTAACAATGCAGAATACCCTTTTCCAGAAAGAGTCATTATAGAGTGGCAGACAGACGAAACTCATCTCATAGTAATTTTGTGCACAGAAATCTATATAATTATTTTCCTTTCATTTGTTACCACCATTAGTGATTTCTACTGCTTCTCACGTTTTTATTTTTAATCACATCATTGAAGCAAACTTCATCTATTCATAGTTTCCTTCCCTCACTCGTGAAATTAGTATGCCTTCTAATGCAAACATGTATTTATATCATAGTAGATTGTTGTTATTGTTTAATAGAGCAAAGCAATTTTGTTTAAAAAATGAAATATTTCTCTTTGGGAAGACTTTCTTAATCAGAATTTTTAGTTGTCCACAATAGAAACCATGGTAGCTAGTTGAAATGGAAAAGAGATTAATGAAAAGATATTTCACAGGGAGTTCTTGGAGGTAAGTTTTGAAGGTGAGAGGAACAGAGCAGAGAGTCAGGCTTGGAGGGTATGTGGTGTGGAACAGTATCCAAATTATGATTCTGTGCTTCTGTCTGTTTCATTGGAGAACTTGCTGTCTCTACAGTAGAACCTAGTTTTTTTCACAATTGGTAATGTATAGATGGTGCCTTCTACGTGGATATCTACCATGTCTGTTTCTGAAAGCACCATACTTACCAGAAAGTGGCACCCAATCTGTCCCCTTACTCTCTTAAGAATAAGCTCTTGCTACATAGCGTCTGAGTGGGGTTGTTCTAACACATGCCCATCCATGCTCTAGCTTCAAAGGAGGTTGTAAAGTAATTTGCTTCAATCTTGGAGGGATGGAATTCATGTGTGAAGTTCCTCAAACTTAGTAGATCTGGTTAAGAGATGATGGACAGCTACTGCTCTGACAAATTACAACAAGAAAACAAAAATAAAAACAAGCAAACTACAAATACCAGTATGGAACACCATAGAATTCTAAGAGCAGGACTTGAAACACACTGCATTCTAAAAGCATACAGTTCCTCAGAGAAGATACTAACAGAGACACAAAGATCTCTGGGAAACACACATCCTGGCATGTATAGTGTTTTATATGTAACAACTGGTTAAAGCAGAGCTGAAGTTATTGAAATGCTCTCAGACCACTAAATTACTTAAAGTGTGGTCCACAAAAATGTAGCAGCATCATCACTTAGAAGCTTATAAGAAACGCAGAATTCTACCTCAGTTAGATGTACAAATCAGAATCTGCATTTTAAAAAGCATACTAGTGATTGATAGAGATTTTGAGCAGTACTACTCTATTAGATACTGTTTTTTTAGTAGCAGAATCTTTTCATCAAATCCTACACATAAGTGAAACACTTCAATCAGAGATGCTACTTTTTTTTTTTTTTTGAGGAAGATTAGCCCTGAGCTAACTACTGCCAATCCTCCTCTTTTTGCTGAGGAAGACTGGCCCTGAGCTAACATCCATGTCCATCTTCCTCTAGTTTATATGTGGGATGCCTACCACAGCATGGCTTTTGCCAAGCTGGTGCCAAGTCCGAACCCAGGATCCCAATTGGTGAACCCCGGGCTGCCGAGAAGTAGAACATGTGAGCCTAACCGCTGCACCACCTGGCTGGCCTCAGAGATGCTACATTCTTATAGTTGAAGTAGAGGCAGGATTCTCCAAACCACACTATAATCAAGGCCCCTGCTTGCTTGTTCCTTGGAGTGACCAGAGCGTCTCTGAGAACTCCTCCAGATCCACAATGCACAGTGTGAAAACTGCTTATCCTAGTCTTACAGAGAATTGCCAGGATAAGTCCACCTCAGGATCACAAAATCATGGTGCTAAATCTCAGATTGAGACCGTAATTGGTCTAGAAGATGTGTACATCTGCCTACCTTTCAGCTTTCAATTTAAGACAGGATTATATCAACGTCCTGTTGGATAATGAGTGGCACCAAGGGCAATCCAGAGATTGGCAAGCAACATGTCTGGTTATCTTCCATTGTTCCAGAGGGAAGGTTGAATAAGGGAAAGAAAGCAAGTAATCTGGTGTCTGTGAAAAATCTCAAAGGTGTAGACAATTAATGTCTTAAATATTCAAAAATAAAACATAAGGAAAAAAGATATCTTCTGTATATTTTCAAATGACATAAAACTGGGTTCCATGAATAAATTTCAAAATGTCATATAGAGATCCTAGATTTAAAACACGATTATGCAAAATATAATTGGAGAGGAAAAGAAGATTCAATAAAATTAAGACTGCACGGAAGCTAACAACATAATAGTGGAATTAAGAACTTCATCAGGGTGCTTGTAACAAAAATAACAGCAGAGAAAATTGAATCTGTAGAGGATGGAATTGAGGAACTAATCCTTTTGCAATGCAGACAAAAAAGGGAATATAAACCTGAAAGTAAGGTGGGAAAAAAATGAGGAAGAATGTTTCATTGTACAATTGTGCTTGCCAAAGCAAAACCACAGCCAATTGAAGAGAGGAAGATTAAATTGAGCTGTAAAAAAAAAAATTCATAGTTTTTCAAAGAATTACATAACAGCAACAACAGAAAAAATTGAAGCAATGTCTGAAATTTAATTGGGAAAGAATCATAAAATTAATTGATTTATTTGTAAAGGTCATAGACTTTCTCGGATATTCAGTGACTCAAGCATAGAATCAATCTAGAAAAATCACAGTGCATTGTAGTTCATGGCAAGATAAATCAGAATAAAATTGTCTTTATCTGTGGTATAAAAAGAACACAAATCCTTTCTTTTATAATATAACAACTTCTCACAAATCAAAGTAAAACACGATTCAATAGTGACACTGAGAAATGTGTTTAGCGAATTGGTAAAATATTAGACCTTTTCTATTTTACCTATTTTTACATCAAATAAATTTCAAATGGATTAACAGAAATTATGCTATATAAAATTGGGGGGAAAGTATATGATAAAAATTGAGGCTGATAGGGGCCGCCCCATGGCGCAGTGGTTAAGTGCGCACATTCCGCTTTGGGGCCCAGGGTTCGCCAGTTCGGATCCCGGGTGCAGATGTGGCACGACTTAGCAAGCCATGCTGTGGTAGGCGTCCCACATATAAAATAGAGGAAGGTGGGCACAGATGTTAGCTCAGGGCCAGCTTTCCTCAGCAAAAGGAGGAGGATTGGCAGCAGTTAGCTCAGGGCTAATCTTCCTCTAAATAAATAAATAAATAAATAAATAAATAAATAAAAATAAAAACATTCTTTATTAAAAAAAATTGAGGCTGATAAAATAGAACTTATTCTAGGTAAATAGTTGAAAAAGTGGAGCAAAATTTTGAGAAACTAATTATTAAATGCACAAAGCACATGATCTATATATTTATATATATGTATAATCAGTAAGAAAATCAAAGTCTAATAAAGCAATTGGATACCAGTTTTCTGTTATAAAGTAGTATTAATAGGTACAGGCTTTATAAAAAACAAGTTAACAATAGATGTCAAGTGCTCAGGAATTCAAATCATAGACACAAGGGTTAGACACCAAGATGTTCACATTGCTTCATTAAGACAACTGAAAATTAGAAACATATCTAACAATGGGGAATGTTTTAGTACCATAGTTTTCAAAATGTCTCAATGTTTTATAAGCTCTTCGTTATAAAAGATAAGTTAGAGTTAAAATAAGGAAACTAATTTGCTTTGGCTTGTCTTTTCTGAATTCCTAAAAAGGCAGATATTTTGACACTTCATTACTGTGAAATGCTTTAGAGTTTATAAATTATTATCCTAAACATATCATTTTAGTCTTAAATCTTCCCTGTAAGCCAAGCAACTTAGGGAATTATAATTCCTACTATTTCTCAGATAATAGAATTGATTTATTAGGCAAGAGGTCTTTTTTTCCTTGCCTGTCCAATTTTAATCTGTGCTTTCTCTACTCTGCTTACCTAATACCGGGGAGACTGATCTCTATGGGCTCTGTCAACCGGCATCCCTATACTCTGGCTTCTAGATATGTTGACCCAATGGAAATCACTGGCAGGGGAGGAGAGCATTGGAGGAGAAAGAGGTATTTGTTACCCTGACTCACTGCCTGCTGACCTACAGGGTAACAGCGGCTGAATTTTCTATCTACAGCAACAACTGCTGTTGTGTAGTCCCTCCTCCAAAGCTCAGCTCTCACTGGGCTCCAGTGTCAATATCTCTTCCTGTTATCCTTTCAGGCCTAGTGTGGGTAAGGGCTTTCTCATGTTACTAGTCCCTGCATGCTTCACAATCCTGATTGGTTCATTGAACCCTGCCCACCTCACTTCGCTTATCCCATTGTGCCACGTGCCATCTGTATACTGTCAGGGCCATGATGGATACAGATACCCAGGGAGTTAATGACTCTTTCAATTATATCATAGAAGAATATGTCACAGCCAGGCTAGAGATGTGAGCATTTCTGTGCTTTCTACTGTATCAAACTGTATTTAAGTGGAAATTTTTCCTTTAAACACTAAAAATAGTATATATTAATATAAACCAAATAAGGTTTTGACTATTTAAAATATATCTGTGGATAGACAAGGTTTATTATATACACCCACCAGCACAGAGGTTCTTTTTACCAAGTAGACTACTC
Source organism: Equus quagga (assembly GCF_021613505.1). Taxonomy (NCBI): domain Eukaryota; kingdom Metazoa; phylum Chordata; class Mammalia; order Perissodactyla; family Equidae; genus Equus; species Equus quagga. The sequence continues at coordinate 95,880,804 of NC_060276.1, forward strand.
AAATTCTATTGTCATGTCACTGGTCTTCCTGTCACCAGTCCTTTTATGATGAAATATTATGTCAATTGAATGTATTGTGAAACCCGTTTGGAGTTGGGCAACAAGAGAAGCAGGGAACCCAGTGACAGAACTTCAATACAATACCTATAAAAATGAACCCATCTATAGGAAAGTGCCCAGAACAAAACAAAAACTCTTACTGACGTATTTCCTGGGAAGTAAAAAAGAAACTTGAACACTTCATCTGACAGGAAGCAAATCTTTGAGCAAATCTAGTGGAAATTATTGTCTGTGACTATTCCTTGTTATTAAGTTCTGAATTTAGTACGTTTTGTTGATACTGTGAGACATGTCTTTAGTAGAAAGATTGTGGGGTACATTTTATGAAATAATTTGACTTTTAATAAATCTGGTAAGTTGGCAAAGCCATTGGGTTGCTAAATCAAAATTTTGGCACCATAATCACAGATACTTCATAAGTCAGAATTCAGAGTTTCTTTGTTTTACTAAGTGAGAACCCAACATTCAACTAACTGGTGGATTTGGCAAGGGCAAAATGAGGAGAAGGCTGGACAGAAGAGTAACAAATAATTGTGAGATTCAGAAGATCAAAAACTATACACTTGAGAGCTGTTACATTTCATTTGACCAGTAACCTTCTTGCAGGGTTTCCCATGCTGCCCCTAAAAGCGAAATCATACCCTGCTAAAACATGATTTTAAGTAGTAAACACCACAATCTCAGGGATATAGTAAGTATTCAATAAACTTTTGTTGTTGTTGTTAAATGACATAAGTCATCAAGAAAATCAAAGCAGAAAGAGAAAATAAAATTCATACGCACAGGCCTACTTAACTTGGGATTTTATTTTCAAAGTTTGTCACAAGCAAAGCAAAGGGAAATAAAGTCAGATACGTCTTAATTATTAAAGATGATAGAACATGCTGGTTTCAAAGGGCACAAAAAACTTTTCTTCTAAACCTTGTACATGAGGCTTCAAGTACGCGTAATGTAGACAAGTAAGTCCTCAACAATATCCCTCTGGCAAACCCAATAGGACATTTCCTAAGTAAATATCTTGTATTTTTACTAAACCAATGGGAAGATGTAACACCTAAATGCCGCTTATGAATTCCAATTGTGTAGAATGAGATTTTTAAAACACACGGTCTGCTTATGAAGTATACAGTTGTATTATGGTCTTCTAAGGGCCAGGGATGGAGGAGGAGTATAGTCAGCAGAGTCAAGTATCTGTCCTCAGCATGAGAGTTTGATTTTTAAAATTTTTAATTTAAAACATACATTAAGATAGAGGGATGAATGCACAATACTTCAAAAATATAACTATCGATAGGCTGAGTAACCAGTTTGAGTTTGTGTCCTTTGCCAAGTTCTTCAATTCTAGAATACTGGTGAATAAGGAAATCATATGGGCTGATGGGAAAATTAGTATTATTGTGTGAAAATTAAGAGGAGTATTCCAAGAAGCTATCTTGGATGGATGGACTTCTCACCTGTACACAAATGAACTGTGAAGGTCCTTAAATGCAAAGACAAGGCTTTGATCAAAAAACATCATGAGAGAAAACACTCCTGGAGAAGTACTTTTTCTGGGCAAGAAAGTGAAGAGTGGATAGAATTAGGAATTGTGGTGAAAAGAAATTATTGCTGTAAGAGATCAAGACCTGGAATGCAAGTAATTTTCATCTTGCATGCCAGCAGGAATGCAGTATGGGTCTGGGAGCAGAAAGCTGTAAGACACTGAGTTGTCATCCAGTATTTCCAGGAAATGTGTCATGAGTCACTGATGGTGCAAGCTCTGGTCATGTAGGACACGAGTGCTCCAAATATGCACTGGCTCTTCCTATGGCTGACTTCTTATCTTCAGGTTTCAGCTCAAATGCTTCCCTTCTCAGTTCCTCAGTGAGGGTTCCATTAGGACCTTATTTGAGATATGCCTGCCTCCAGTTTTATTTTTTATCTATGATTGATCATTTTATTCTTAGCATTTACTATAATCACTAAATGTATTAAAATGATTTTATCTGTCTGCTCATTGCTTGCTTTCTTGTTTATTGCCTACCTCCTCTCCATGAGGAAAAGTACCACGTTAGTCCTTTCCTCTTATTCCTCTTATATTTCTGACAACAGTTAGATAGCAGGTGCCTAACAGTATTTCTTGAATGAAAGAATAAATGGACAAATGAATGAATTAATGAATATAGTATATTTACCAACACTGTTTCAAGTGCTGCTATTTATCATTCTGACCAAATATAATTTTTTCTTGTGAAGCTTGAATGAAACCTTGAAAGATATACTGTCTCACAGGCGGCTATTTGTTACAATGAAGTAGTGACTCAAAGTCAGAGGGAGGTTCCCCCAAGGGGCTCTCTCACCTTTAGAAAGCCCTTATCTTCTTTATTGTTTCTTCCAGTGTCCTTCGACTTCTTGGAATGATTCACAATAACATGTATGATTCCTGCGTCATTAATGCAATGGAACTTTCACCTGTTTTCTGCTTTTTTATATGACTGACATTAAATTTGTTTATGCTTATGAAGAGATGTCTCTTTGGGATAATTTATACTAGTGTTTTGAGAAGCACTTACTTCATAACCAAGGACTTCTTTATAAGACACAGAAAATTACCATTTTAAAGTAAAAACATAAAATCTTGTTATTCTTAATGCTGTCCTATAATTAATTTTGAATGAAATTCTAAATATAAGCAATATTAAAATACGAATCTTGAAGGTTTTAATGAGATTGAAATCCTATAATATGTCTGTATGATCAACTAAAATTCTCATTAATACATCATTTAGAGGTCTTGTAGTAAAAGTTGAGAGCAGAGAGATGATTTAAAAAACTAATTCCCAATTATAATTCTGATTTCCTATAATGGACATTATAATATACTAGCAAACTAAATAGAATAACTTAACTGTTAATTAAATAAGACTGAAGATTTATGTTGATTGTATAAATGGGTGGTAATATCAGTGGTAGAACCCATCCATATATTAGGTAGTGCTCTTACAGTAGGCAGAAAATACACAATAAGCACTAACACTTTTTGTATCATTTCCTATTACCAGAGTCTCTTCCAAGGCTTGACCTACATAAAGTACATAATCTTTACAAGAGTTCTGTGAGGATACTCTTAGTATCTTAAAAGAGGAGGAAACTTAGTTACCAGGAAAAGAAGAGCCATGCCCAAAGTCATAGCTACTAAGTAGCAGGTCTGAGATTCAAACCCAGGCAATCTGTCAACAGTGTATATGCTCGTCAACCCTAGGATATACATGTAATTGGAGCTTATTTAAATGTTTTAATGTTATTGACATGATTTCTAGTCACCAAAGATTTTAAAGGACATGAAAAATTTAGAACTTGCCAAAAATCACTTGTAATTATTTGATTCCATGAACCTGTTAGGGTTGACAATGGAGAACTTCATTAAATTGGATCAGTGTTTTCAGTGTTATCTACAGCAGGTTGTAGGAATTGAGTGTACCCAGATAGTCCTTCTTTGAAAAGAAAACACGAAAGCATTTTTGTCACTGCTTGCTGAATTTATCATTTACTATATCTGCCTATCTTAAAACCATACATCCATGGTTTTTATTCTGGGCATTTAAACACTTGGTAATTCACAATATTAGCAAATTTAAGGAAACCATATGATCATTTCAAATGACACAGAAAATAATAATATTCAGTATCAACTCAGGGTAAAATTTTCTAGTGAACTAGGATGAGAAAGGAAATATGTTCATCAGAATGATTATGGCAAAACTGAAAGCTTTCTTGCTGAGATTAGGAATAAAAGGAAGGTGGTTGTTCTTACTACCTCTATTCATCATGATACTGGAAGTCCTAATCAGTACAGTAAGTCCGAAAAAACAAATGAAAGTTATAGAATTGGAAGGAGAGTAACATAATTGTCTTTATTTATAGATTCTATCACTGTATTTCTATAAAAACAATCTTTAAAAAACAATTTGAATTAAGAAAACTTAAGATTTCTAGACTTAAAAAAATAAGTATAGTAAAATTATGTAGTGATTTGAGCAAAAATTGCAGAATAATCACTTCCATAGATCTTCTCCTCCAGAAAAGCAATGAGAACATGGAAAACATTCTCAGAAGCAAATTTTTCCAAACTCTGGAAGTTAAGCAAAGGCTTTCAGCAATCCAGGTAGTGTGTATTCAAGAATAATGATGGAATCTTGGTAAGAGCAGCGACCCTTCACTCTTTTTTTCTGAGATACCTCTTAAAACCAGTGACATGGGGGCAGAATAAAGTTGGAGCTCCTTCAAAGTACTATTCCCAAAGAATTGTTATTATTTTCCCCATCTGGTGGGTCTATGGAAGAACTCACACATAATGCTGTCATTATTTGACCTTATTCAAAGCTCACATTCTGTGAACAGCCTTTTCTGGGGATGATTCTTGAAAACAATGAGGCAATTATTTAACATCACAGTTACCTGTAGTAGAGGATAAGAATTGAGGAAAACAGTAGGCTAATCAAAAAGCTTGAAAGTAAAACCCAGAAAACAAGATGTACATAAGATGCTTTGAAAAGCTCAAGTATCTTACTTGGAATCAAGAAGGACATGCACATGCATAGAGCTTTATGCATGCCCAGTACTCTACACAACACAGAAAAGACCTGATAACACCCTCATCTCTAATCTCTGGTTGAGCTTGAGGTTCTGCCAGTGCAGGAAGTGCAGATAAGACAGAATTGTTCAGTGCCTTGCTGAGTGTTGAAGGTGTCACCATCACGCACACAGAGCCCCTCAGGGAAGAGTAGAAGTTTTATTCATTCCAGATATTTAAGGAAATCTCTGTTCACTCATTAGCTGGGCAGTAAGAAGCGAACTGAGCAGAGACTTCAGTGGCCATGTGTAATGAACATCAGCTTCCCAGAATTAGTTTAGAAAAGTCATTAAAGAAGCAAACAAAATGGTAATAAACAGATATAAAAACAAACTTGGGGAAGGAGTAGAGTCCAATTTCCAGAGTCGCCACATTATATTATTTTAAATATCCAGTTTTCAAAAAAGTAGATGTTAAAAAAAAGTTGAAATGTATGATCAATGCTCAAGGAAAAAAAAAAACCTAAAAATAGCCAACAGCAACTGTCTCTGAAGAAGCCCAGGTGTTGGACTTATTTGGAATAGCTAATTTAAAATTTTTCTTATAATATATTTAAAAGAACTGAAGAAACCCATGTCTAAAGAACTAAAGGAAAGTATGAGAACAACATCTCACCAAAAGAGAATATGAAAAAAGGGAAATAAACTACATAAAAAATAAATAGAAATTCCAGAGTGGAAAAGTAATGATATAAAAATATTAAATATGGAGTTCTGCATGTAAGAAGCTTGGAAGTCACCACTCTGTCATAACATCCGGTAAAACACCAAACAGGCTGAAAAATAACTCTCCTAGGATTCATAAGAGAGGTGAGGACACAGGGAAGACCATGACCACTAAGATAGAAAAAATCACACAGATAAATGTGGGGAATCACATCTTACTAGAGCAGAGAATCATGAATGGAAGCTACCACAGGAACCATCGAGGGTAGGAAAACCTGAGCTGTAATTGTTGAATTGCTGAAGGCTCAGTATGAACAACTATGAGAATTAAACTCCAGGGGGACCCAGTCATAAGGAGACCCCCGCAATTTTGGGGGATTTATTTCCAGGAACTCCGCCAAGTTCTTACAGTAAATATTACAGAAAATTCCCTTCCTGCTTTTGGCAGGGGGATAGAAAAGTAACCATTTTGATATATGTCAGAGAGAGATTATTCTTTTTAATAAGGCCTTCCCTCAGGGCAAACTTTTTAATGAGAGTCTAACTGAGCTGAGGGCAGGGAAATTCCCTATCCAGTCAGCTCTAGACTTCCACATGGAAGAAAGGAAATACTCAACTCTAGCTACCTAGAGACATCCTGTCCCATATAAGGAAGTCTCCATACTATATGATTTCAAGTATTTGACGTTCTGGAAATGACAAAACTATAGAGACAGTAAAAAGTTCAGTAGCTGCCAGGGGTTAAGATGGGGACGGGAAATGAATAGGCAGAGGACAGAGAATTTTTAGGGCAGTGAATATACTCTGTATGATACTATAATGATGGATACATACCATGATACACTTGTCCAAACCAATAAAATATACAACAGCAAGAGTGAACATTAAGGTAAGCCATGGACTTTGGGTGATTATGATGTGGCAATGTAGGTTCGTCAATTGTAACAAATGTACCACTCTGGTGGGGATGTTGGTATGCATGTGTAGGGACAGGAGACATATGGGAAAGATCTATACCTTCCTCTCAATTTTCCTGTGAACCTAAAACTGCTCTAAAAAGATAATGTCTTAAAAATATTGACTATAGATGCTCAACAGGTTATCTTAGTGGGCAGAAGAAATTATTAGCCAACTTGAAGATGGATCAATTGAGATTATCCAGTCTGAGCAACTGAAAGAAAAAATGATGAAAAGTGAACCGAGCTTCAGAAACCTGTGAGACACCTTCATGTGTATTAACAATTGCATAATGGATATTATAGAAGAACAGGAAATAGAGAAAAGGACACAAAAAAAAGAATATTTGAATAGAGCAAATGTTTCAAATTTGAAAACATTAATCTACACATTCAAACGGCTCAATAAATCCCAAGTAAAATTAGCTCAAAGAGATCCAAACATAGACAAATCTTGAAAACAGCCAGAGAGAAGGTACCCCTCATGTTCAGAGGGTCCTCAATCTGATCAACAGCTGTTTTCTCAACCAAAGCCATGGCTATCAGAAGGCAGTGGGATAACATATTCAAAATGATGATAGAAAAAAAAATCAATCAAGAATTATACATCTAGCAAAACTATCCTTCAAAAAAAGATAAATTACTACAACTCTAGACAAACATACATCAAGAGAGTTCATAGCTAATAGATCAGCCCTACAAAATATATTATATGAAGTCCTCCAGTATGAAATGAAAGGAAACCAGACCATGAATCTGTATGAAGAAAGAGTGAGCACTTGTTAATGTACCTAAACAGGTAAAAATAATTGGTCATATAAGGATTTTGCAAAAATCATACATAAAATACAAGAAAATTGAAACCAGGAACATATAAGAAAGAGTTATAGACCATGATCAAATGGAATTTATTCCAGGAGTGCAAAGTTGGTTCAACATATGAGAACTAATTATGTAATTCACTTTATTAATAGAATAAAGGCTCAAAAAACACATGATCATCAGAACTAATGCCAAAAAAGCATTTGACAAATTCCAATATCTTTTCATGATAAAAAAAAAACTCAATAAACTGGGAAGAGAAAGTATATTACTTTTCTATAGCTGCTGGAACAAATTACGATAATATTAGGGGCTTGTACAATGTATTTTTTTCCTTATTTTGCAATTCTGTATAGAAGCCCAAAATGGACCTCACTGGAATAAAATTCAGGTATCAGCTGGGCTATATTCCTTCCTGGAGGCTCTAGGGGAGAATCTCCTTTCCAGACCTAAGTAATTAGAAAGATAGCCCATGATCATAAATTGGAAGATTTAATCTTTTTCAGCTTGTAATAGTTCCAAAATTGATCTGCTGATTGAACACATTCTGCATCAAAACTCTAGCTGTCTTTTTGGTTTTTTTTGCAGAAATTGACAAATTGATCGTAAATTTCATGTGGAAATGCAAGTGATGCAGTATAACCAAAACAGTGTTGCGAAAGAACAGCAAAGTGGGAAGACGGGCTTCTCTTTCAAGTTACCACAAAGTTGCAATAATCAAGACTGTGTTACACTGTCTAGAAATAAACCTGTCAATTCATGATCAATTGATTTTTTTTATCAAAATTCCAAAATTTCATGGGAGAAGATTAGTCTTTTCGAAAAATGGTGGGAGGACAACTAGATATCAAGTTGGGACACTCCATCACCATTTACAAAAATTACCTCAAAGTGGATCAAAACCTTAAATGTAAGATCTAAAAGTGATATTTTTAGGAGGAAACAAAGACACAAATCTTCCTTACCTTGGATTAGGCACTGGCTTCTTAGATAGGACACCTCAACCACAAGCAGACAAAGAAGAAATAGACTATATCAAAATCAAAAACATTTTTTAATTCAAAGTAAGCCATCAAGAAAGTGAACATACAAACCACAGAATGGGAGAATATATTAGTAAGTCATACATTTGATAAGAGTCTAGGATCTAGAATACATATAGAACTCTTACAATTCATTAAAAGATGGTTAACCTAATTAAAAATGGGAAAATGCTTTGAATGAATATTTCTCCAAAGAAGATATAAAAATAGCTAATAAGCACATGAAAAGATCCTCAACATCATTAGCTATTAGGTAAATGCAAATCTAAAATGAGTTAGCACTTCACACCCTAGACTGGCTAGAATAAAAAATATGCGCATTGGCAAATTCAACATGGATATGGAGAAATTGGAGCCCTCAGAAATTGCTGGTGAGAATGTAAAATGGTGCAGCTGCTGTGGAAAACAGTTTGGTAGCTCCTCAAATCGTTCAACATATAGTTCAAATAGTTCAGCAATCTCACTCCTAGGTAATCAAGAGAATTGAAGGCACAAAAAAACTCTATAGGCATACCTCGTTTTATTGCGCTTCACTTAATTGCACTTTGCGGATATGTATTGCGCTTTTTACAAGACGCTCGACCAGCAAAAAGATTATAACTTGCTGAAGGCTCAGATGATGGTTAGCATTTTTTGACAATAAAGTATTTTTTAGTTGAGGTATGTACATTGCTTTTTTAGAAATAATGCTATTGCACACTTAATAGACTACAGTACACTGTAAACATAACTTTTATATGTACTAGGGAACCAAAAAAATTCTGTGACTCACTTTATTGAGATATTTGCTTTATTGCCGTGGTCTGGAACCAAACCTGCAATATCTCTGAGGTATGCCTGTACGTGAATGTTTATAGCAGCATTGTTCATAATGACCAAAGAGTGGAAACAGTTCAAATGTCCATCAGTTCATGAATGGATAAATAAAATGTAGTATATCCTAACAGTGAAACATTCATCTATAAAAGTAAAGAAGCAGTGACACATGCTACAACATGGATGAACCTTTAAAACATTATGCTAAGTGAAAAAAGCCAGATACAAAAGTCCCCATGTTGTATAATTCCAATTATAAAATGTCTGGAGTAGACAAATTTATGAAGACTGAAAGTAGATTAATGGTTTCCAGCGGCTACGGGTCAGTGTGGAAAGTGAATGTCAGTGGGCGTGTGGTTTCTTTTTGAAGTGATCAAAATGTTTGGAATTAAACAGTGGTGATGTTTATACGAACTTGTGAATATATTGAAAATCACTGAATTATACACTTTAAAAGGGTGAATTTAATGGTATGTTAATTATATCTCAAAAATTAAATATATATTATATATTAGTAACAAATATTTGAAAGTAAAGTTTTTATGAAGGATACATTTTCAATAGCATTAGAACCATCAAGTACCTGGAAGAGGATATAACACAAGATGTATACAGCCATCACAGAGGAAATCATAAAATTTTAGATTGAAGAATGAAAAAAAGATAAACCTTTCTCGTTCATGAATTGAAATGCTCAGTATTAAAATTCCCTAAAAACTGATTGTAAAACAATCAAAATAAGAACTCCAACAGGTGCTCTGTTTTACTATGTTTTGTAATTCAGCTAGCCAGTTCTAACATTTATAGCAAGCTGTAAATGGCCAAGGAACGCAAAGACATTCTTGAAGGAAAGCAAACAGGAAGAGCTTCTATAATATAATGTGGCATATAAAACTATGGTAAGCAAGACAGTCTATCATTTGCACAAGGATAGACAAATGGATCAGTGGAGCAGAATAGGAAGCATAGGAAGAGATCTTGGCACAAATGATCCTGGAGGGGAAAAAAATGAACTTTTTTCAGAGTCAGGTGTAGAACCAATTCTATGTATGTCAAAAGACAAGTGTTGGCGAGGATGTGGAGAAATTGGAACACTTGCACATTGTTTGTGGGATTGCAAAATGGTGCAACTGCTATGGAAAAGAATATGGAGAGTCTGAAAAAAGGAGAACGAGCATATGATCCAGTAATCCCTCTTCTGGATATCTATCCAAAAGAATTAAAATCAGAATCTCAAGAGCTTTTAGGACTCCTATGTTCACTACAGCACTGTTCACAATAACCAAGATGTGGAAACAACCTAAATGCCCATGGAGAGATAAGTAGACGAAGAATGTGGTATATACATAAAATAGAATACTCTTCACCTTTAAAAAGGAAGGGAATTATGCAAAATGCAACAGCATGGATGAACTTTGAGGACATTATGCTAGGTGAAATAAGCCAGTCATAAAAAGGCAAATACTGCGTGGTTCTACTTACACGAGGTATATACAATAGTCAAATTCATAGAATTAAAGAGTGCTTGGGGCTACGGGGAGGGGAAAATGGATGGTTACTAATCAAAGGGCATAAAATTTCATTTGAGCAAGATGAGTAAGCTCTAGAGATCTATACAACGTTGTACCTAGAGTCAACAATAATATGTTCCACACTTAACCATTTACTAAGAGGGTAGATCTCATGTTATGTGTTCTTGCAACAAGAAGATTAAAATTTTTAAAAGGAAACCAATACACTGAATATTTAAGTTTGGTTTTTAGTTGTATGAGGATAAAAGATTTCACTATTGGTTGGACTGAAATGTAAACATAATTCATTTTCTCTTGATCATTCATTTTATAGCTATGCTTTCCTGAAACCCAGAGTATTGATGAATTTCTATGCATAAACTTATACCATATACATGTAACAGATAATTAATACTTTTTTCTCTATCAGATCAATATAGCCCATCAAAAGTTACTTGTATATAGCTTCATAGTACACTCAGTTATGCTATGACATATGTGTTCCTAAAAATCATTGTGCTGTGCAAAATCGTGGAATAAAAGCCACAGGACTAATGGAAAATTGAGTTAAGGGAAAAGTACTAAAAAATACTTTATCAGTGTCACATAAAAATACATGATGACCTAATTAAAATGATATCACGGTTTTATACATGTTAGATGGTTAACACGTATATAAATAAGGCACTTTACCTTGAAAAATACCTGACATTTGCTTATGTTTGCATTTATTAGTTACTGTGTAGCGATAGAAGTGGGCTATCAGAAATCAGAAGTCAAGTCCTAATACTAGATGTAGCTAGAGGTGAGCCAAGGTAGCTGGTATATGTTTCAGGTGTGTGCATAAGTTTTATGTACTCCTGCTTTGTTCCATTCAGCGAGATGCAATTTTCTGAGTTCACCTAGGGGGTTTCATGGATGAAATTGCATAAGGGTAGCACATAATTTCTGTTATGCTTATATCGTTCTTTAATATATCAATCACACTGAAACAAATTTCTGTTCTCAGACCAAGGGTTATTGCAGAACTGGTTGTAACTCCCATTTTTCCTCCCCAATATTGACAGATTCCAAATGCAGTTCACCGAGTGGTATGCTTTACTTACATTTCCAATGGAATACTACGTGTAAATATGTATCAAATTCAAATAGCATCAAATTTAATATATATATAACATTTGAAATCTCTACAGAATCCATATAGGCTATTGTACTTTATTTTGTTTACAGATAACTTCATATTAACCAGATTTAGCAACTTCCAGATGTAGTAGTAGAAGTAAATGTATGTATTGAATTACAAGTTCATTCCGGTTTTAAGTAGCAAGGTTCTTATAGTGAAATATGGAGTATGTACGCTATGTCCCACAAAGATAATAAAATTAAAAATTCCTCAAATGCATTTACAGGCAGTTACAGAGTCCATTTTTAGTGTAATTTTGCCCTTGCCTATATGAACACAGCTCTTTATAAAATCAAGTCACTGAGAACAGCATATGCATCCAAGAGCAGAATATAGTCATAACGCTGGTAAGAGGTTTAATGTTCTGGGGATCAATAAGATACCTAAGTGCATTCTTAAGATGCTGGTTGTGCAGTATTTATTGCTTTTGATTGATTACTGAAAAATGAAATACTGCATTTCCATAAGTAGTTCTTTTTCTCATAAATAAAGTACAGAAATCAAAGGGGAAAGTCAAGTGCTCAAAGAAGGCTTGGGACTTTTTCCATCACAGGAAATTATTACAAAATAAGTAAAAGACATAAATGAAAACTAAGTACAAAAACTTAATTTGGGGATGTTAAAAGCCAACATGTTGTCAATGTGCCAAATGCTACACACACTATATAACTAAAATAATGCAAAAAATAACTATTACAAATATTTAGTATAATGTGTTTTCTAATATTTAAAAAATTGATAACATGTATAATATTTTCTTGGCCTTTAATCTGATTGTGATATGTTTTTAGGGTATTTCAGTGTAAAAATACCTTTCAATCCCCCAAATTTCTGGCACATTTTGAGACCTAGAGCCAATAAATAGATTAAGTCCCCTACTTATTAGCACATATTGCAAATGAATTTACTTTTTAATTTATTAAAGCTGCCTCAGGATTAATAAGTTATCTATGTCTTTATAATATTTTATATTAAAGTCTGTTTACTTTTACCTCATCTGAACTGCCCAATAATCCTAGGAGTTTGGCCCAGAATTTTAGAAGTAAAAATGGTTTTAGAATTCAGCTCATTTTACCAATAAGGAACCTGAAGCCGGGAAGAAAAATGAACTTCTAGCACAGTAGGTTTAGAAGCAATTCTGTATGAATTCTTCCTTCTATTTTATTTCTTAATGAATTGCTATACTTTGCTATTGGTGGCAACAGAGAAATAAGCAAAAAAAGACGTATATCAACTCATTATGTTCTTTCTAGAAGTTGATGATTCAGTTATTTTTTTAAACACTTTGCATGTTCTTGGACCCATGATTAAGATTGTCAGAAAATCCCTCTGATTAATCAAAATCTAGCTTATGAGAGAATATCACATAAAACAAATTAGTAACAAAGTAAATTTAATAAGTTAAAATGGAAGGCACAGGTTGGGGGTGAGACCTCACGATATGTGTGGAAAGAGCATACCTTTAGAGTCAAAGAGTTCTTGGTTCATGTCACAGCTCCTCTGTACTGGTGATTTTTGACCTTGAGTAAGTTACTTAACTTTGGCTAAATTTTCATGCCTTTAACATGAGAATAGTAGTTCTTATATCTCACTATTTCAAGGATTGAATAAAATAACATATAAAACTTATCTGGCTCTAACTGGAATAGAGATTGTTAATAAAAGGAAGGAGGCATTAATAGTTGTCATAAGAGCTAGGAAAAGGGAAGTATTGTAGCACAGAGGACATATGAGTTGCTTTGGTTATAATAGAGTGGGTAAGAGATAGATGGGACATGATTGATTGGGAGACTATTGAGGATCAAAGAGATGAGATAAGCACATTGTGAAGATGAAAGAAAGAAAATGACATTTTTTGGTGATGAATGGGAGAGCTGAACTACTGCATATATAGACGTGGTGGTATATAACGATCAAAGTAAAGTAGAATCAGATTGTGGAAAGCAGAAAGCCAGAAGGCGTAGTTTAGAAGTGAACCCATGGGTAGTAGGGAGCATAAAAAGTCGTTTTAATAACAAAGGTGGGTAGAATAGGATTTATAGGGAACAAAGATTGGCAGCTAGGAGAAAAAAAAATAGAAATTTATAGTAGACCCTATAGATTTAGGGTCTATGTATTTTATAATCTTGTAACTAAATTCTGTACTTTATGAAGCCAAATTTTAAAAGGTTGAAATCATAAACCTCAGATTAAATTCTTATCTTGGTAAATGATTTGTACATTTACATAGTTTGCCAATTTAGGTTTAGATTGGAGGATATAAATGAACACAAACCCATTTCTGTGATTCTGGAGTTAGGTAAAACATGTACTTAATGAGTGAAACGTTTATATAGAGCAAAGCCAGAGACAAAATATAAATATTATGGACCTTTTATCTTCCTCTCATTTTTGAGCACATATCCTAGAGAAAGCTGATGCCTAAGATGTGAACCCGCTGTTCAGTCAGAATACTGAATTTCCATGTCCTTTTCAGAGTGGGAGTACTTCACTTTCCTAACTGTGAGTCGTACACAGCATGGCCCCTAAGACGAAACCAATTGACTGTTTCCTCTGGTACCTCACTAAATAAACAGCTATCTGTACCCATCGTGAAGGAAAAATTATCTAGTGGCACTTAATGCCAGACGTTGCTCCCCAGTATGGTCCCTTAATTGAGCAGTCTTGGTTTCCAATATGATACATTCCTAAGGAAGTTTTAATGGTAATTTTTAATGTGTATGTATATATATCTTTTGTTTAATTTCAGAACCTCTTTTGTTAAAATTTAGCTTCATTTTCCTAGTAAAATAAGTCTAGCAAAGTAGTGTTCATATTCTGTCATAGACCTATCGAGCATAATATGGGATTGTGGCTGAAAAGTGTGTCTGGTAATCAGCTTCGTTTCCTTTGACTCAATTACCCTATACTTTCCTTTCCAAATGGCATTATGCACCTTTTGAGTTATGTCAGAGACTATTTTTTGGTAGTTAGATAGCATACTTTAACTGAAAAATAAAGTGTTCAAGAAAGAAATTTTAAAGCATTGCAGTCTGGTAGAATAGGAAGAGAAAAACTAATTTCTAATTTTTGTCTTCTTTCCTTCACTACCTAACTCACAACTACGTACTCAGAGAATATCGATGAGTCCCTTAATTTCAGTAGATCAGCCTTTTAAAGGCTGGTGTCAATCTATACAGTGAAATATGTGGTTTTCATGCTGTATCCCAGAACGCTTCATGTAACCTTTATGAAAACTGTGTCTTGCCTCGTCTGAAGTGACAATCCTATTCTGAATACCAAACAAGTCTAAGAACAGATAAATTTCCTACAGGTATATAGGGCTTGGGAGAATAGTGTGAGTGAATGCATTCAAATAAATCACAACTATTATACCCATGATTAACTTAATTATAATTCACCCAGGAATGCAACTCCAGAATGCTGGCTCCTGTGTGATGAATTAAAGATAGACTGCTAAAGTTGTTCTTATCATAACACAATCTTTTGGTTTGAATTTGAATTTTAATATTTTTATGGACATTAGCTAAGCTTCGGTTTTGAATTAAAAGAACGGAAGGTATATAAAGGCATAGTTCCCTTGAGATATAATATCAATCTTTTGTCCAATGGTTAAACGTTTAAAAACATTAAACACTGGCAAGACCAGCTACTAATTTTAGTAGCCCAAACTTAATCTCTGTATCCAGTCATGTAGAAAATAAGTTTAAGCTTATTACTTTAAAATCAGATTGAGCTAAGGAATATGCAGGAATTAAGTATAATATTCTACCTTTATCAACCTGAGAACTTCTATAGGTTCTCTTTCAAGCAGTGGTAGAGTAATCTGAAAGGGGGGAACATTGTTAAACTGTAGAATTTTTCCATATTATATCTCAATTTTAGAAATGCTTAGCTTCTTGAAAAGTGCTTAAAGCAGAGTTAAATTGGCTTCTTTCTGTTTTCTGTATATAATAATAAATATTTTCCTCAGTATTTGAAAGCTTTTAAAATAAATTATTAGATGCGTTTTTCATGGCTCTCATCGTTTGATAAAATCTTTTCAGATTCGGCTATAAATATAACTTCATGGCCCAACATTTATCATTTAAAAATATTTATTAAGTACACACTAAAGCCCAGCACTATGCTTGGCATAGGGATAAATAGTGATCAAACACATATGTCAGCATTTTTATGGAGTTAATGATTTGGTAGCTATACTCGAATCCAATATACACTAGTGTGTCTGGAGACATTATGGTTGTTAAAACTTGCAGGGGGCGGCAATATGCTACTAGAATCTAGTGGATAGAGGCCAGAGTTGTTGCTAAACATTTTACATTGCACAGAATGGCCGCCCACAACAAAGAATTATCCAGCCCCAAAAGCCAATGATGTCACGGTTGAGAAATTTTGCTAGTGCATCAAATAGGCATCGATTAAACAATTCTACTGTTGAATTCATGAATAACATCCAAGATAAGCATTTTAAGAGAAAGGAAACGGCTTTATGAGAGCTCATAGTGAAAAAATTTGACCTAAACTGAGGTCATTGTAGTCCTTTCTGAGGAAGTTATCTGAAGGACAGTGTTTTGTGCATGTAACAAGAGGAGGATATCATCGGAGAAGGGTTCCAGACAGAAATAGGAATTAATAGCAATAAGGCAGGAACAAAGAGGGAGCTATGAGATAAGAGTGGTGGGATAGGTAAAACCATGTATCATTCATGGATCCTTTGAGGGAAGAAAAGCTATTGAAACATTTTAAGCAAGGTGGGACTCAACTTGATCAGATCCACAGGTTTGAAAATATCACTCTGGCTGCAGTACAGAGAGAGAGATTAGAAGAGGACAGATTTGATGAAAGAAAACTAAGAGATGCTCTGGCAGATACTATAGCTATAAATCATAACCTGAATCAACAGTAAGAATAATTGTGACAATATTCACGTTTGTTGAACTTGCAAATGACAAAAGAAGGTCTTTTGAAACCATGACTCATAAACTAAGATATTTAATTTTTTGTTGTAACCCAAAGTCGGGGGGTGGGGGGGGGGAGCCATGCATTTTGCCAAAAGTTTATGTAAGCAGAGACATAGGCCCCTTTTTAAAATTTATCGTTGGTCTTAGCAAAGACATTGAAACACAAGGTACACTAAATTAGCAAAGGAAAATAATGTAAAAAACAAAAACAGAGGGGCCAGCCCCGTGGCTGAGTGGTTAAGTTCGTGCGCTCCGATGCAGGCGGTCCAGTGTGTCGTTGGTTCGAATCCTGGGCGCGCATGTGGCACCGCTCATCAGGCCACGCTCAGGTGGCGTCCCACATGCCTCAACTAGAAGGACCCACAACTAAGAAGATACGACTATGTACTGGGGGGCTTTGGGGAGAAAAAGGAAAAAAATAAAATCTTTAAAAATCAAATAAACAAACAAACAAAAACCAAAAACAGAATTCTCTATCCAGGACAGAGTACGGCGAGTACATTACTTACGAATCTGATTCAGGACTAAAGCGAAGGAAAGCCACTAAAATCGTTAATGTTTTGGTAAAATGGGGCTGTAACTTTACTTTCTCTAGAATCGAAAATGCTTGAGTAAGCCATTTCTGCCTTAGTGCAGAAGGAGCAGATTAAATGGTTAGCCTTCTCTGGGCATTCCATTTTGTTCATAGGTACCAATGAAATATTGGAACTGCTGGTGAAGTGAATGACTAGAAGCAAAGGTACTTCTTTTTGTTTTAGAAGCTATTATTTTTCTACCTTTCTCAATAAAGTGAAGGAATTACCAAATCCTGATTTAAGAACTTTTAGCTGTTTTAAAGTATCGGTGAGGGAAGTTGGAGATGCTAGTGAAGAAGCGTAAGTATCATGAATTGTAGCTAAAATTTAGTGGAAAATTAATTATTTTCTAACTTTAAAAGAAAGTTTTTAAAAATCTATGGAAAATGTTCAGTTAGGCCTATCTTGTTTAAAGTTGATAGGAAGTAGAGTAGTAAAATGATAATGATTAATGTGTAGAGTTGAAACATAATCACTGTTTGTGAGATAACATTAAAGTCATTTAGTCAGACTCATACAGAGAGGCAAATTCTTCTACAGTGAGCTTAGCAGATACTGACTAGCCTCTGTTTGAACAACCGCAGAGAGATGAAATTTGGGAGATAAGGCAGACCAAATCATTGTGAAAGGCAATACTCTGTGGAAGAATGATTTCTTATATAAACTGCAATCTCCTCCTACCCTTAGAGTTGTCCTCACGATCTCCTTTCTATATCAGAAGCAACATATAGCCAGCCTTCTAATGGGTGAGACATTTCTATCTTTTAATACCCACCCCTTCAACTGCTCACACACTAAGGCTATTCATCACTCTCCACACTTTTAAAGTGACAGTCAAAACAAATCTGAAGACACTTTTCTAGATATGAGCTGATTGTTTCTGAGAATGAGAAGACTATAGTTTCTTGTGATTTAGACATTGCATTTATTATATTTAAATGAATGAATTAGAACTTTATTGTTGTTGGGATCTATAATGGTTTTACTAATAAGGGTCAACATTTAACCACATTTTATAGACTTACTAATCAGTTGATTAAGAAAAGACCTAGATATAACATTGAGTAAATCTAATTTTTACATTGTTTTGCCAAAGTTTTCCATGTTATTTCATGACTAAGAGATATCATGATTCAGTGAGCTTATAACTCCAAGAATAATGGTACCCAAATAGTACTCAGGGATGATAAATTCGATTTTGGACATGTTGATTTCGATATTCTCATGATCCCTTAAAATGGAGACATCCTTTTGAAAAGTTAGTTATATATGTGTGAGACTCAGAAACAGGTGAAGACTATTGTTACATATTCGGAATGATAAGCATAAAAGTGATTGCTGCAGCCTTGGGTATGAGTTAAAACAAAAAAGGAGAATGCATAGGTTGAGTAAAGACGAGATCTGAAGATGGAATGCTTGGGCATTCTGATTGATAAGGGGCAAATCAATTCAACAAATGAAAATAAGAAGAGGCATTCAGAAGAAAAGGAGGGAGATCAGAAGAGTGCTATCTCAGAATCTTACATGGGAGAGACTCAAGAAGTCAGGAGTGGCCTTCAGTATAGACAGTGCAGAGATATTGAACAGAAAAAGAACTAAAGTGTGGATGTCATTTTAAGCAATTAGTATGCCATTGATGACTTTAGCAAGGAAAGTGTCAGTGGAGAAACAGATTTTCATGGATTGAGGACTGAATGAGAATGGAGAATGTGGCTAAGTGAATAAAATATACATTGAAATTTTCTGTTTTGATGGAGGGATTTGGAGTTGCTGGAAAGGCTACAGTTTAAGATCCTAAATCCTAGATGAAGATAGAGAAACAAGGAATTCTGAAGATGGAAATAAGGAGAATGAGCCATGAATAGTATTGTTGCATGGTGTGATGAAGTTCTCAAAGATATTTTACATGAAGGTGAAAGAATAACATGGAATAGACATTGAAAAGTTTAGCAATAGCATAACCACAACCCTGTGAGGGATGAGCTATAGGAGAAGCAGCCCCTACTTTTCACGGGTGCTTGGAAAAGTGGTATCATGAGGAAAACCAATCAGTTAAAACAAGGAGGGAAGGTGCATTCTGAAAAATAAAGTATGCAAGAATCTGTTTTGCTGTGGAATAGGTATTCAAGGACTCTGGAGGGTAGGATACAGAAGGCAAATCTGATGAAAATTCGTGGAGACAATAGCAATGAGTATTAAAGAGACCTGAAAGACTTGTATTTGTTTGTTGTTTAAAAAATTACAAGGACGTGAAGCCTTTGAGAATGTAGGATCTGAGGGGAACTTGATAAACTGAATTCTGTGTCCATGCATACCATCTGCCAGAAGCCTAACTATGTTGGCTATCTCCTTCTTGTGCTCAGATTGTGCTCAGAGTACAAAATAGAACATTGGAAATTTCTGACAAGGGTGGAAAGAGTGACTAGCAGCAGAGAGACTATTATAATTCATTCAAATAATATCTTTTAATTAACCATCTCTGACTCATGGATTCCTGCAGCTTGTTTCATAATTTTGAAATTAGCCTTCCACCCACCATTTCCTCAATACATTGCTTCCTTTTGACATCATAAGTCCCCCCTAACTTCAGTGTTTTTTCTAGGGGTTCAAGTTGAATGGAACGAACAACTTAAAGATTTTTTTTTTCAGTTGAATGAGTAGATGAAGGTAAGAGGAAAATAATTTTAGTGGGTGAATGGAAACATTTTACTGTCCTTTAAATTGTCTTTCATCAGGGGAATCTTTTTATGTTACAGGAGCTAAATAGCTCAGAAGTAAGTCCTTTCTCACATTGGCCTGATGTCACTACTGCAGACAAGCTAATTTATTATTGATGACTTGTGATGCTTTTTTATTTGTCTCCATTTCAGCACTTCTGGTATGTCGGGTAAAGCCTATTGATTCATCCAGGTTTGGCTTCTATGGTAATTTACTGAAAGGGAGCCCTGAAGAAAGCTTGCAGAAGAGATGGACATTTTTCAGATCTTGCCCAAGTGGAATAAAAGAAACATAAAAGGTCTGTTTTTCTCCAGTTGAGTTAATGATTCTACTAGGATTTAACTTGTGGGTGCATCAGGGTTGATGGAGGAAGGATATTGTTAGATGCACAGTGATACGCATGAGTATTTAGTGTTGAATGTTAATGATGGAGTGTTCACTTTAAAAATCATAGCTCAACATGAAAGGCATGATTCAATATAGCTTTTCAAAACCTGCAATATTTCCTTTTTGAGAGGCCTTAGTGTGTTACAGTAAGGGTTTGTTAAATGGATTATATTTTGAAGTATATTGTGACTCATATTCCTGTTATCCCTGCATCCCTGCATCAGAAGCATCTGAAAAGTAAAAGTAAATATCTTGTTTTATCTACCATGTCTTTTCATGTAAATGTACAATTTGTCCTGATGGGATCTAAATTGTTTACAGAGGATGCGTGCATCTCCTTTCCATGGCCCTCATGGGACATCAAAATTGAATTCTCCTGTGTATTGTTCTGGCTTGACTATATTTGTCTGTTTTTATCTCTGCTATGCAAAAAGATTACCGAGCTTTATCTTCCCAATGGGAAACTCAGAAAACAATATTTCGCCCCTTTATTGATATGGTTCTTCCAGAAAAAAATGCAACTAAATAAGTTAGTTTTAAGCAGCAGATAAGAGAAACCTGAACACTGAATAAAAGTGACACTCAGTGAAGAGCATTTGAAATCTGGATAGACTACTGAGATGTAGCAGATCAGGGAGTAGGAAAAAAATATTGTCATCTGATGAGAAACAATTGAACAAAGTGAGAGCACAAGGCTTTCAGTTTTTATCAGTTAATATGTACGAGTTCTATCAATCTTATTACTATAAAGCTAGCCTTTAGCTACTATGCAGAAAAAGAGCAAATCAGTAGAGTTAGAAAGCTTTTCTACTTAGATAATTTATCAAAAATTATAGAATGCTCTAACTATCTTATTATTATAGTTTTGAACTTAATTTTTTCCTTTGGTTATAAAAAGGTGAGAAGAACTGAAATAAGTAGAGTTAAGGAAAGGAGAAAAGGATTAAAAAAAAACACGTTGAAGCTGTCTAAAGTAGGTACTAACTATTTAGTGAATGTTGATGATAGTGAACCAAATATTTAGAAAATCTTTGGTTTCTCATTCTTACTTTTATTTAGAAGTAATTTTAAACATACTTGATATCAATCATTCTTAAGCATATATTTTGCTTTTGCCATAACTTGATTTAATAACTTTCTTTCTCATCAGGATGTATGTGCATACGTGTGTGTTGAGGGTGAGACATTAGGTGCAGTATACTTTGTTATTAACAGGGGATATAAGGAAATATGAGATATCTATGTTCTTGTATTCTTTATTTCTAATTGTTGAAAGATTTCTTATATTTTACTTATGTTTTATGTACATAAATATCAACTTAGTGGTTAGGTCAGGAAAAATATGGACAGTTCATTGCAGTTTGGATGGAGAAAAAATGGGCAGAGAGAGAGATATGTTAGAAGGGCAGGCTTCCAGGAGGAGATGAGATTTGAGTTCAGCTTTGAAATTTTTAGAAATCTGGAGAATTTTTAGAAATTTGCTCAATAAGGGACATGATTCTGGGGGTACCAAGAGCAATGTGCTATTGAAGATTGAGCAAAATAAAATGCATTTAATGAAAGGATGCAGCTACTTTCCAGATAAAAATCCTTTTTGACAATGACATGAAAATAGCACAGTCAGAGGTTGAGTGTGGTAATAAAGTAGGTGTTATTGTGCTAGCACATAGCATTTGGGAAACAACTGAAATTTGAAAAATATAACTAAAAGAATTAAAGATATTTACTCAGAAAATGAGCACAACATTCTTCCATACAGCTGTAGAAACAACAGAATCAAAACAAGTGGAATAGTTTATTAAATAGCTTTTAGGCTTGCTGTCTGATCACTAGAGTTCTACCTACAGAATTGAAAGTCTTAGATGTAGTAAATATTCCCTGGCATCAAGAGTTTAAAGATAATTGAGGATTGTAAAATAGAAGAGAAAGTTGTTGTATGCTCATGGACTTGTCAAATATGGTCAAAGGAAGAGCATATTGGAGAAAATAATCATAGAAAATTAGTTGGTAAGTTATGGGATAAACAACTAATTAATAAGAAAACACAAGTCAATAAAATAAGACCTACTCTAAAAAGATGTTAGAAGATATATAAGTATTAGTGGACACACGACTGAGTCGGCGATCTATGATTACAGCTAAATTGAACCTGTTGGGAAATTTGTATCAGAGTAGATGATCAGTAGAGTGAAGTAATCATACCAACCTCTTTTCAGCACTCATTAGAGGCTTGAAAGATTCCCCCGGGGAAAAAATGCCACACTACTATCCTCATGAAGCCCAGATTCAAGTTAGGATATGCTAATCACTTTTTCAAATTTGCTGAACAAGTGACATGATTTTTGGTGTGCCATGAGCAGTGTGTTATTGAAGATTCAGCAAAATAAAATGCATTTAATGAAAGAATGTTGCTATTTGCCAGATAATACATTTGCTAGCTGCTGAAAAAGGGTCAGGGACAAGGCACATACAGATAGGACTCAGATGAGAGAAGAAACTCTACATATGTAAACCCAGGCAGGAGGTGTTTCCTTAGAAGGGACATTGATATTCTCTTCTAGATCTTGATAGTGAGACAAATTTTACTACTCCTTGTCATGCCTTGATTTTTAAAAATTTTGTTGTATGATAAGACATTGTGAGTGATATGTTGTGGAAAGTCATCCTCCTTTAAAAGACATTAAGCCTTGCTCAGGCAGTTAGTTAAATTATTGGTGGTTCCTTTTGGGTGTATTAGATATGGTTTTATTCTTTATTAACTTTATTAACTTTTATTCTTTATCGACCTTATTAACTGTTTGGATCTTGAACTTAGGCCCTTATTTGAGGTCACAGGGCATACTGCACAGTCTTGTTGGGGGTATCAAACAAGGTGTCATCCCAAGGTGTTCAGTGAGGTCTCTCCTCCCTACTTCAGCCAGAATGTCAGTGTTTCTAGCATTACATGATGTTTTTTTTATCACTGTTAAGCTCTCAAGAAAACAATAGGTGACTTCTTGTAAGGCACCCAGAGATTCACACAGGTAGAACTCTACTCTTGGCTACAGAAAGCTGGCGAATCCCCCTGCAGATTTCTGGAGCCCTGTCTCTGTATAGTTCCCTTTTCTCGTTTGCCCTGTTGCACAGATTCCAGCAGCTTAGAATTACTATCTCTGCCTTCTCTGTTCAGTGACATCCACCACTACTTGGGGTGTATTATCCTGCCCTATGGCAGGAATGTACTTCCAGACAAAAATACAGGAAATGCTATTGCTTACTTTGTGTTTTTCTTTTCTGAAATATCACAGTCCTGCACTTGTTATTATCCAGTGCCTGAAAACAATTTCTTCATGTATTTTGTTAAGTTATGTTGTTGTTTTCAGTGACAGGACAAGTCCATTACTGGTTGCTTTTTTCTCTTCCAATTGTAAGATTCTATGTTCTTTTCTTTCTTTGTTAAACACATATGAGGTACCTTGTATGAGTTGTCCTAAAATCAGCTTATATCAGGTTGAAAATGCTTTCCTATGTTTCCTTTTTTCCTTTCTGATTGGAGACTGAGTATATCACAAAATCAGTATCATAATGATTTTTCTTTGAAGAAGATTAACCCTGAGCTAACAACATCTGCCGCCAATCCTCCTCTTTTTTGCTGAGAGAGGCTGGCCCTGAGCTAACATCCGCGCCCAGCTTCCTCTACTGTATATATGGGACACCTGCCACAGCATGGCTTGCCAAGCAGTGCATAGGTCTGCACTCGGGATCCGAACCGGCGAACCCTGGGCCAGCAAAGCATGTGAACTTAACCACTGCACCACCGGGCTGGCCCCTCATAATGATTTTAAGTAAAGTATCTTTTAAACAGCCAGCAAGTGAAAATGTTTGCTAAGTTTACCCTTTTTTAGAGCTATTAAACGTTAGCTACTTAAAGATCAATCAGTCTCTCAGGATAATTTGTAAAACAAAAAATAAAGCAAATGAACCAACATATGAAATTTTTCTTTCTTTGTTTAGAAACTTCTCAGAGAATGAACCTGTTTCTGGTGTCTGTTGTTCCCATATTTTTCCTCAGCTTCCAATGCCAGGCTTGGCAAAAGTGAGAAAGGAACTTCTGACTTCCCAGAAGGACTACTAGATTAACTGTGCTTAAGTTATTTGTGTTGTAACCTGAAGCTCAGATAAAAATATTTTCTGTGACAGGCTAGCCATTTACCACCAGTAACTCAAAACTCCATTTCAAACTTAAGAAGACAATTTAGTAGAATTGGCTAATAGCTTTGCTGGGGAGGGTAAATCTTCAAAATGATTTAATAAAAATTTTTTTATAAAATCTTCCAAAAATATAGTAGAAAAAGGAACACTTCCAAAACCATTCTGTGAGTTCAGTATTACCCTGATAGCAAAACCAAAGATATCACAAGAAAACTACCAGCGGATACATCATATGGATACAAATGCAAAAATACTCAACAAAATACTAGCAACACAAATCCAACAAGGATTTTATATACCATGACCAAGTAGGATTTACCAAGGAATGCAAGATTGGCTTCACATCCAAATACCAATTGATGTAACACGCCATATTAATAGAATAAAGAGTCAGGGACATCACAGATCACAGGTGGGAATGTAAAATGGTGCAGTTGCTTTGGAAAACAGTTTGGTAGTCTCCTAAATGTTCAACATTGATTACCATATGACCCAGCAATCCTACTCCTAAGTGGAAGACACAAGAGAAATGAAAACACATGTTCACACAAAGCATGTTCAGGAATATTCATAGTAGCATTATTCATATTAATCAAAGAACAGAAATAACCCAATTGTCCATCAACTGGCAAATGGATAGATTAAATATTCTGTATTCCTACCATATATTATTATTTGGCAAAAAAAAAAAAGTGAAATTGGTGCATGCTACAACATGAATGAACCTTGAAAACGTTATGCTGGGTGAAAGGGACTAGTCCAAAAAGACCACATATTCCATGATTCCATATGAAATGTCCAGAATAGGCAAATGTACAACAACAGAAAGTGGATTATTAATTGCCTAGTACTGGAAATTGAGAGAGGAGTAGGGAGTGACTGTTAATGTGTACCGAGTTTCTTTTAGGGATGATGAATGTTCTAAAATTAGATTGTGGTAATAATTGCACATCTTTCTGAATATACTAAAAAAAAATTGAATTACACAGTTTAAGTGGATGGATTTTATGATGTGTAAAGTATATGTCAATGAAGATTTTAAAAATACAGCCAGACATTTTATTTATTCTATTTTATTCTCAAACCAGCTAACTTTGGATCAAGGGCATAACATAAGTGTTAAGTTGAATACTTCGGATATGCTGGTCACATGTAACAATTTAAATTGAAACTAATTAAAATTATATTTAAAAATTCAGTATTAGTCACATATCAGTTGCTCAATAGCCACTGTATCCAATGAATATCTTACTGGGCAGGGCAGCTATAGAATATTTCCATCATCACAGAGAGTTCTGTTAGAACTGCTTTAGATGATTTTATTCATTTGGAAATAGTTTTGCTGCAGTTTTTTCACAATCCAATGGTAAATACAGAGGCCAATTTTGGGAAACTGCTAAAACTTAATCATCCACTTTGTGCACTGAAAGAGGCCTATCTGCAGTATTTACACTTTTTGTTCTGGTTTTTATATGTTACTTAGGCTTTCTCTTGAAGTGTGGCAAGAATGAAGGCAACAATTTAGCAGAAAGAGATCTGCAGGTGAGAAAGCTGTCTAAGTAAGTTAAGGTGAACATAGAGAAAAGAGACTGAGAAATCAGCTCTGGGAAGAAGAACAGATTAGATCTTTTGTTTTCAAGTTATCATTATTTTGTAAACTTTTTTATAATGCAGAGACAGCAAGATAGCCCCTTCTGTAAATATAGACACAAAATGGAAAACGTGTCTAATTCTGATTGTTCTCTCCTTTTCCCTGATAATTTTTTGGTGAGTTTATTACCAACTAGAGATATCTATCCAGGTTTACATATCCAGAGAGAGGGAATACAACTTCATGTATATTTGCTTTTTTCTTGTTGCCAAAGTAATAGGAGCTCACTGTCAAAAATTTTGAACATGCAGATAAGCATGGGAAAGAAAGTAAAGATTGCCTGTAATTTCACCACCATGTGGAAATCTTATTGATGTTTTGTGTTTTCTACTGTCTGTTATATATTCTCTTCAGATATTATACTTTTAAATATTTTGAGTATTGCTGTATAATATTTTTATATTTAAATATCATGATTTTAAAACTAGCCCAATAACTAGCATTTGAGTTCGAGTAAGTACATTAATTACAACTAAAGTGAAATATAACCATAAATAAGTGTGTGACTATGTTTACACAACTTTTTAGCTCTTAAAAAGTACCCACAAAATTTTTAAAAACTGTCCTTTTTGGATATCTTCATAGATTGTAGTGATAAATGACATTCTGCCATAAATGACTCTTTAGAAATATTCTTTTAGTCATTTCATGCAATATGTTGTTTATTGACAGCTATTTTCTTTTCACAAAGCTTAATTAAATGCATCAACTCTGAAAAGTCAAAATGCATTCTAAACCTTTTGCTTCCCATGTTCGGTTCAAAGGGTTGAAAAGACCTTTCAGTTCTAGGTTGTAAATTCAAATGTGATTCTGGTTGATATTTGACAGCTGTACCGCAACCTGCACTCAAAAAGCTGTTGCACTCAATCTACGATCCAATGTTAACATGACACAAAATATAATCACATTTGACATTGATGAAGGAAACCACTCCACGAGACTGAGTTACCATGTACTTTTTCTAGTCTTTCTCTTTATATGTATATATCCATGTATATACGTGCACATTTTACATATAGACTACATATACACATACATATCTACGTACACACACATATGTACATGCGTACAGACAGTTAAAAGTGGGTGATGTTTTCTAGACGATTTTGTTTTCCTGGTGGTGTCATTCAGGAGAATTAAGGGATGTATACATACTTAAATTGGATGCTTATATCATCTTTGCTTGTTTTTGGTGGAGGAAACATAGACCAAAGATTCCTAGATACAGGATATATGAGTGAATTTCATGTTTTGGTAGAGTTAATACACATTTTGAAGCCAAATGACTTTTTAAAAATACCTATGTCAAAATTAAAGCAGGAATTTGGGTAAATGTCATCCATTTCTATTACAGAATTTTGCTCTAGACCATGTATTTTGCTTTTATATTTGTTTAAAATATGTCTTAAGTACTGGCACTTGTACTACTGGGCATAAAACCAAGACTTGTTTTTGTTTTTATCCAAAGTTCTAACCTGGAAGCATAAAAAATATGCATTGTATTTGTGATTTCATCCTTTTCCCAATCATATCTAAGAAAGAACAGAGGTCAGTGGCTGAATATACCTCTGACATTTTTTAACTTTAAAGTATTTTGAAAAAATCTTGGAGTGATGTTTTCTACTTTGTGATTTTTTTGTATAGTATATAAGTTAAGAAAACAATTTGTCCTCTCCAGTCACACCTCAATTAGGTCAGAGAGGCACCTTTTACCCTTTGTAATTAAGATTCCCATTTCAATTCTATTAGATGCTTGTGATTTTAGTTGCTGAGTTTGGAAGTAGACATTTGTAATATTGTCTTTCACGATTTACCCCCGTGATATTTTTAGATAAGAGTCATTACCAGGATGTTACCTATTATGCACATTGTATATTTTTTCACTTAAAAAAATGGTTACGATAGAAAAATTTTGTATTCCAAAACTAGCCTTCTTAAAAGCACTTTTGAGAGGAAATGTTATATAAAATCATCCTCATTCAAATAAAATTAATTTCAGATAACTGGTATATTTGCCTTTAAACCAATACACTGAACTGTTACCCATGATCACTGAAATTATAGTTAAATTTAAGTAAATGTGTAGCTGGTCTTTAAGTTAAGTATATACTAAATGTCCTAGTGGTAAATTTCTAGAGCTATTTGATATATAATGGCTCAAGTTTGTATGACCCCATTATTATTTTGACATTGGGAATTACTTAGGAACAAAAGGAGAGCTATTTCTGTCTTCATTTTATAGTAATACTCTCTAAAGGAATTGTTGTGGGTGGGGGGTAATGGGTGGCATGATCTTAGCAAATAAATCAAGGTTACTTTAAGGATCTACTGTTTCTTAAATTTTTTGTATTAATGCTCCATCTGGAGGCTCATCACTGGTACTTAGAATCTTAGAAAAAATTTCTACGTGTAGCTACCAGGATTACAAGGATCCTGAAAAGGTAGGTTCTCAGGCCTTGAATTTGCTTTTTGCCAAATGAATACAATTTTGGTTTTGTTACTGAGTTGTTGAAGAAAAGAGTATATGAAGAAATATTTTAAGAAAGCAGTTACTGTTTAATAAAAATTAGGGCCATATAGCTTTAAATAATTTTTGCGCTTGTTCCGCTTTGTCTAAATCACTTATTCTCATTGACAGTTGTACTTCCCTAAGAAGTGTCTGGGATGTTGTGGGGTAAATAAGGGGGAAGCTCAGGTATGCTAGGCATCCTGAAATGCACAGCTCAGTCCTGCACAGTGGGGAGCTGTCCCTCCATTCCACACAGCTACAGTGCCCTACAGCCAGATGTTTATGTAGGTGAGAAGCATGTTTATATGTGTCTGAACGTAGACACTAACTTTGTTTTATATGGCAACATAAAGCGCTTTTGCACTCTTAATAGTCCCTGGACTTTCCAATAAATCAATGATTATATGTAGTCAGAAAGCTTGTATTTAATTTTCTTCAGAAGTTTATCAGCAATTCAGGATTTTGAAAATGGCATTGATGGAGATAGCATGGGTTATAATATTTGCATCACCAATATGATGTTTTCATTCAGATATCCGGTATAGATTATTATCCTTTAATTTTTCCATGATATTTTCTCTCCTTATATTTTTTGTAATCGTATAGTTGAGGCTTTATAGAGTTGTTTTTTTTTCTAATTTTGTGTATAGCAGATGTTTTATGTCTGCATTTCATCATAATACCAAAAAGTATTACAAAATGTTTGTTTAAGAAGTGAGAGGAATGCCTTGTTCTGAGGAGATAAATTTTCAGGAATTTAGAGGTAAGTGATCCTGTTGTCTTTGATTCTTAAATAGTTGAGCAATATTAATCATGTGTGCATGTATGTGTGTGTGAATGTGTGTATTTAGTAAGGAGAGGGAGATGATGCAAATTTGGCGACAATTGATGAAGCTCATTCAAAGGGATATATGAGTTGATTGTACTGTTTTTATACAGCCAAATAAAATTCTCAATTCTCAATATATCCCATATTATTTAAGCTACTAAATTCAGAAATCAATTTCATCCTTTGGAGGATTCGTTCATTTGGCAGATTCAGTGCATTATCTTTGAATCATCTGTGTTAATGAAATAGATTCTAGGCCCCTGCTGGAAACTACTCCCAGTGGTGAACCTTCATTCTGGCAAATCTCTGTGTGGGACTTCAAGCCAGAGCTGACAAGAAAGCATTGTTCTGTTAGAAAAGGAGATATGACTACTTTGGGACTTTCTTATGAGGTAATTACTATTGATTATCATGTCGAATTACCCAAATGTCAGATGTATTTAGGAAACCACAGTGACATTGCCTTGGGCTTTCTTTCTAGCAATACCTTAGTAGTAGAAGAGCAAATTTCCCAACTGAAGCAGATGTTTAAATCCATTGTGATGGACGCAAGTTCACAAGTTTATAAAGATGAATGTTTAAGGAGCGTCATCCCTATGAAAGTGACCACAATTATTAAATCACAGAATGCCAGCAGTGGCAAAGAGTATGGAGAGTTAATTGAACTACAACAGATTTTATACATCAGAAAGATGAATATTATGTAAAAAAAGGAACCGACTAAGATCCTATGATTCAATTGTCGTGCTTTCTTCCTTTCAAAACCAAAGGTAATTGTTACTTGATTTTTTTCATTTTATTTAGAATATTAAAGCTGTTTTTATTTGTTAGATTGATGTCTTTCAAATAGCAATCATAATCACAATTGTTTCTTACTTTTCTTTAGCATCTCAACATGTACCAGAGACTATTTTAAACAATTTTATGTATTATCTCATGTAGTTTGCATAGTAGCTTTGAGACATGAGCACTATTAATATCATTTTTTTGGAATAGGTTCCCACAGAGGCAAATACTGAGGTAAGAATTACAGTATATGTGTTTTAGTGTGTGTGTGTGTGTGTGTGTGTGTGTGTGGTAATCCTAGAAAGCACCAATAAGGGGAGGTGGAGAGTTAAAACAGGGAAGGAAATAGAATACAAGATAGTTTAATAAGCAGCTTATTGCTTAGGGCATCTTGGACTCAATCCTGTTGGTGGTCTATGGAAGAAGGTGTAAAGCAGTACTTCTCAAACTTTGGCATGCATCAGAATCCCCTGGAGAGTCTGTAAAACCATAGTGCTGGGGCTCAGCCTCAGAGAGTCTGATTCAATATATCTGGAATTGAATCTGAGAACTTGCGATTTTTCTAACAAGTTCCCAGGTAATGTTGCTGCAGCTGTTCTGGGAACCACACTTTGAGAACCACTGCTGAGAACATGCTTAAGAGTTGTCTTATCTGAGGGACAGGAAGCTGTGGTATTATTATTTTTTTTTCTTGCAGGGAAGGATTCGCCCTGAGCTAACATCTGTTGCCCATCTTCCTCATTTTTTTTCTCCTTCTCCCCAAAGCCTCGGTGCATGGTTGTATATCCTAGTTGTAAGTCCTTCTAGTTCTATATGTGAGCCACTGCCACAGCATGGCTACTGACAAATGGGTGATGTGGTTCCATGAATGGGAAATGCACCTGGGACTCGGTGGAAAGCATGGAACTTTAACCACTAAACCACCAGGGCTGGCTCAGGATGCTGTGGTATAATTTTCCACTTCCTATCTATCATTGGTTGAGGGCTGCTCCTTGGGCATCAACTTGCTAGCACTTTAGGCCAACACTGTGGGTACACCTAACATAGGCCCTTAGGTAGAGAGTGGCTGTTAAGTGGTAGAGTCAAGATCCAGCATTAAAATCTACAAGCATCAACATTTCCTAGGGACTTCTTAAAAAATATATATTCTTGGGTCCCACCTCAGAACTGCTAAAATAGATACTCAGGGTGAGCCCCAGAAGTCTGTGTTTTAACAAGCCCTTCAGGTGATTCTGGCGTATACTCTCAAATTTAAACCATTACTCTAAGTCATATGCTCTTATACCTTACATTATACAGTGTTAATTCTGTAATTAGAACCTCATCAAGTTTCATTTCTTTCCTTTTTTAAACATGAAAGAGAAAATGAATGTTAACCAATTGCCATTTGTATACATGAATCTGTATGTCTGTTACACACGCCAATATACATCTATGTATCTGTACATTTTTCCTTTGTCTAGAAGATTTACTCCTGACAACATGATTGGCAAAATATTTCCTCTTGATAACAGAGCAGATCCTTGCAAGGGCTGAAAGGTGTATCTCTTTTCACGGCACTGCTCTTTTTCTTTAGCTGCCTGACACGATTTCATTTCCACAGTCTGGATTGCTTGAAGTTGTGAACTTGCATGTACTCCTAGCCATCACGGGTGTCACCACACAGTGTACCTATTTGCATGTCCAGAATCACAAAGAGGACTCAGATCAAACAGGGCCTCTGAACAACAAAGTTTTCGGTATTCCAGAATCTCATAGCAAAGGATTCCTTTTTACTGTTTGATGAAAAATCGCTTCATGTAATGTATTTAACTGGTTATTACGCAAATTCAGTGTAGCATACAGCCTGTGTCTTGTGTCTGCTGCTCTACTAAGTGTTCATTTCCCTTCTCTACCTGGTAAATTCTATTCATTCTTCCAGAGTCAGCCTAAATGTCTTTTTCTTTTTAGAGCCTTTTGTAAACCTCCAGAGTTAACCTCCTTTTTTCTCTGTCCCCTATAACACCATTCATCACCATGTTATAGTGCTTACCACATTCCCTTGCAATTGTCTGGTTTCCTGTCCATCCCAAACTATATACCCTAGATGCGGGGGACTAGGTCTTATGCAACCTTGAGTCTATAGAATCTGGAGTGTGCCCATAAAATTTAACCAATGAAGATGTGGAAGATGAATCTGTGAGAAGATTAAGGTCATTGCATCTACTCTTTGATTCTAGGTTAGGTTATATTTGAAACAATTCAACAAAAGAGTTTATGGATTTTCTTGAGGGTATCTAGAATTCATCCTATTTTAGTAATATATTCAGGAGCCTTATAACTGCCTTATTCTTTAAATTCTCTCTAACTCAACATGACATAGTTGTTAAGTGACTATATTTACTTTGTCCTCTAGGAAGCTGAGAACCATCAACCACAACTTTCTCAAGCAGCTAGCTAGGCTTCAGATCAAACTGGAAAGTCTAGATCATTAGCTTTCAGTGCTAGACCAGATATTGTCAACCTCATGCACTGTAGGTAAAAGATAATATGAAACAGACAGACTTGAAATTGTGAACAGGCAGCTTGAAACACAGCCCTGTTTTGTCAATTTAAGATATTTTGAGATTAGAACAGCTTTTCCATGTAGATAATAATTCACTTTATCATCCTTATACTTTTCTCTATCTTTGATGATGATAACACATTGCATTTTCTGGTACCTTGCCACTCCTCCATCAAGAGATGAAGTTGATAACTCCTTCCCTTGAATTTGTAGGAGCCTTTGTGACTATCTCAACTGATAGTCTATGTCAGAAGTGACACTTTATGACTTTCCAGGCTAGGTTATAAAAGATGATACAGTTTTCAACTGCCTCTCTTTTGGTACCCTTAGCCTCAGAACTCAGTCATCAGGCTGTAAGGATCATAGAGTACTTGAAGAGGAACCAAAGGTTTCAACCTAGCTGAGCACCAACCAATAGCCAGCACAAACTTGCTAGTCATGTGAACAAACCATCTTGAAATGCTTCTTCCATCTCCCACCCCTCGATCAAGTCACCCTCAGCTGATGCCACATGAACCAGATATCTATCAGACTTCCCCATGAAGCTCTGTTTAAATTGTAGAGTTATGAGCTAATTAATGATTGTTGTTTTAAGACACTAGATTTTGGTGTGGTTTGTCACACATCAATAGATAAAATTAACCATGTTCAAATAGATCGTTATGCTCAAAATAAAGGTATTACAGCATTGCAGAGTGCGCTCTGTTCGAATGCTATTCCACTGAGTGTGTGTTTCCTTTCTCTGCCTGGCAAAATCTGTTTATTCTTGTACCTTTTCCTTTTTTAGAGCCTTTTCTAAATCCCCAGAGTTCACCATCTTTTTCTGTACTCCCTCTATGTTCAACTCTGTTATAAAGTTGACCATCTTCTCTTGAAATCTTCTAGTTTTCTAACCATTCCCAAACTATATACCCTTGGCACTAAGGACATTAAAAAATATGGTTTTAACTAGAAGCCAGAGAGTGATTATATTATTCATCCTGATTTTTTGCAGTTAGAAAATTTTTACTCTTCCATCTCATCATGCTTCCTTCCTTAACATGGCCTCCAAGGCTGTTGCTGCTGCTGCTGCTGCTGCTGCTGCTGCTGCTGCTGCTGCTGCAGAGAAAGTGTAGGGAAGGCTCCAGCTCCCTTTTGCTCATTTCAGTAACATTTGAAAAAGCGGAATAAGACACATGGCCCCATGTCATCATAA
Source organism: Equus quagga (assembly GCF_021613505.1). Taxonomy (NCBI): domain Eukaryota; kingdom Metazoa; phylum Chordata; class Mammalia; order Perissodactyla; family Equidae; genus Equus; species Equus quagga. The sequence goes on from NC_060276.1 coordinate 95,914,822, forward strand.
GGGGCTGAGAATTCTAACCCCTTATTCATCAGCCTTCTCCCAGCAATGACTATCTTGTGGAAGGGAAGCATAAATATGGGTGCTCAGCTAGCTCTCACTGCTGGGAGATTCAAAACCAGAAAAGTAGAATGGAATGAAGATGAGCTAGAATAACTCACCTCAACTATTTATGATACTTATTAGCTGTCACATTTTAGACAAGTCTTAACATGTATGAGGCTATCTCCTCATCTATAAAATAGTCATAATAAAATTTATTTCATGTTGGAAGTGAGGATAAAAAGCAGTCTACTTAAGGAAAGCAGTTTGCACACGTTGCGCCCATTGTTAGCAGGGAAATTTGTACTTCATATCATATTATCTTCACTACCTTGCACATGCTAGGTAAATAAATTCAGAGTAGGAGAATATTGTTTCTATCATATGTACAGAAAAATTAAAATATTAGAAAAAATGTATATAGTAAAGCTACAAGCTATTTTTAAAATAATCTTAGTTTTTTCTGAAAAAAGTCAGATTATAGACAAAAAATAGACTGACAAAATATAACCACAAAAATAGTAACAAAATAGCTACTGTTGATTGATACTGACTACATAAATTACCTTTAATGCAAAAATTAATCTTGATGGAATATTATCATCTACGTTTTACAGTTGAGAGACTATGGTGTAGAGAATAAAAATAATTTGCCTCATTTTGCTTAGCTGGTAAGAGACTGAAGTTGGATTTGAACTTGTTCAGTCTGATTCCAGGGCCTGATAATTTATGAGAGGAGCAGTTCTCAAACTTGGTCCTGTACCTGGACAGCATGTTAAAATAGCGATATCCTGATCCTCCTTTCTATTGAGTTGTTGCAACAGTTCAGTAAACCTTGGAAAAGTTGTGAGGTGTCTTTGGGGTGGGGCTAAGACTTTGAAATTATTCTGATTCTATGAACATCAATTTTTATTTTGTCAATTGACTGCATTATCTGTGTCTGAATTTGTGCAGATAATTGATTATGCTTTTCAAAATCTCAATTTGAGATACAGTTTCATTTCATTGTAGCCAAATACCCTGACAAGTCTTTGGGACACCTTAGGAGCAGGTAAGAGTTAGGATTTATGTACATAATCCACATGTAGGCAATTGCTATTCAGCAGTGTATGTGTGTAGATATACAGCTGTCTTCACAGCAGAAAGAAACTCTTAGAGGAAGAATTTACATAACATGAAATCTTATAACCAGAGAAGATTTTTGTTGTTCTGGTTAACTTCCCTTAGGAGTATATGATCATTCATTTGAAATCATAAATCTACGCCATAAGTTTTTACAGTTTTCAGGAACTTTTTATTCTGCCACTGAGTTGTTACAGTACATATTGGAATTGTATAGGATCCTTTTCTTTTTCTTTCAGTGTGGATTGTAATAAAGGCAAAGCACAGGAAGGAAATTTAGTATTCCATAAGGGGTAGTGCATGGGCTAGCATTTGTATATGCAATGTTGAGGACTTCATGGCAGATTTCCATATTTGGGAGCACTAAGCTTTATGCAGTGACAAAGCTTACAGTGTTCTACAAATTTACCATCATCCTCACAACCCATAAATAGCATGTTTTTCAACTCAAGGGTCTCTCTCTCCCCCTCTCCCTCCCCCTCCCTCCCTCCCCCTCCCTCTCCCCATCATATTTCAAGGTGACTTGCTCTGGCATTTCACACTTGTATATTCAGAGAATGTACGTGTGCACATTGACTATAAAAATGGCACCATAAGACACATTATATCCATTCATAAAGGTTATGTATTTTCAAAGTCTATCTCCTCTTTTGGAATAGCTGGAAGTCTGTTCCAAAGTTACTGATTTGTTGTTTTGGATGCTGATAGTAACAGCTTGAACTTTAATGATTTAGAAGTGCCTCTACACAGATGGAATAGTTGTTTTATATAGTCCTAAGTTGAAAGTTGAACATAACTCATTTGGCAAAACATTGACTCTCGTCATGGAGTGGTTATTAGCTAGTTGTTGTCTTCAGTGGAACAGGAAAGTGTAAATATATAGGAATGTCTGGGAGAACATGGTGCATTGGAGAGACCGTTAGTGGAGTGTGTGTGTGGGGGGTGGGGTGGGCACCAGGTTTAGGTAGATGGATTTTGCATAAACTGATGCTGGAAAGGTAGGCAATGGCCCAGTGATGAATAGTAGGTATGGAGTTTGAATTTTATATTAGAAGCATCAGGAAGTTGTGGTGGATTAATGATGGCCACAAGTTATTTAAAATTTTTCCCGTTGAAATGTGAGGTCTAGCATACCCTTGAAGCAAAGAGAGTACTATGATGGCTTTTAGCAATAGAATTTGATGGAAGTGATGTTGTAGTAGTTTCTGGGCCCCAGCTCTAAGATATCAGAAACTTATACTTGCTGTATTTTGAACCCTCTACTCTTTGAATCCAGCTTTCATCTAAGAACTATGTATGTTATGAGACCAACATACTGTAAGGGGCCCAAGACATGTAGAGAGGATTGGGAGATTATATGCTATAGAGACAGAGACAGACAAGCAGAAGAAAGAACACGGAGGTACCAAACATTATTAAAGAAAATATCTTGGAAATGGATCTTGCAGCCCCAGTTGCCCCATCTGATGCTCCCCAAGCAAGGGAAAAGGATAGCAGGAAGACCACAGTAGCCCTTGCTGCACCTGCCATGAACCCCACAGCCTTTGCCACTGGGGACCCTTGCAGTCTTCACTGAGGCTGACCTCAGCTGATATTTCTGTCTAGAGTCACTATTGCTGTGCCACCCCAGCTAGCACCCTCACACCCACCCATTAGATGCAGGTCTTTCCCCACCAAAGCCAATCCATAAAGTCTAAAAGAGGTGACTTTTCCTTCAAAAGTGCTGACACTAATGCAAGGCTACAAGGAACACACAAAATTAATGAAACATGACATCACCAAAGGAACATGATAAATTTCCAGTAATTAACCCTAGCTAAATAAAGATATACAAATTGCCTGATAAAATAATTGTTTCAAGGAAACTCAGTAAGCTACAGGAAAAAAGACAGCTTAATGAAATGGGGAAAATAATACATAAACAAAACAAGTAGACAAAGAAATAGACCTCATAAAAAGGAACCAAATGGAAATCCTGGAGTTGAAGAATACAATGAATAAAATGAAAAAATAGAGAGCTTCAACAGCAGGCTGAATCAGAAGAAAGAATTGGCAAAATCAAAAACAGTCATTTGAAATTATCCAGTCAGAGGTGAAAAAAGCAAAAAGAATGAAAAAGAGTAAAGAAAACCCTATAGGACTTATGGGTTACTGTAAAGAAAATCAATATATACCTTATGAGAGTCCCAGAAGGAAAAAAGAGAAAAAGGAGCAAAAAGCTTATTTAAAAAATAATAGCTAAAAGCTTCCCAAGTCTTGGAAGGGAAATGGACATCCAATTACATGAAGCTCAAAAGATTCCAAATAGGATCAACCCTAAGAACACTATACTGAGACATATTATAGTCAAATTATCAAAAGTCAAGATCAAAGAAAGAGTTTTGGAAGCAGCAAGAAAAAATGATTCCTCATGTTATACAAAATCCCCATTAGGCAATCAGCAGACTTCTCAGTAGAAACTCTGAAGGCCAAGAGAGAGTGGAATGAGATATTCAAAGTACAGAAAGAAAAAATTGCCAACCAAGAATAAATACACAGCAAAATTATCCATTAAAAATGGAGAGAGAAAGTGTTTTCCAGACAAATAAAAACAGGGAATTTGTAACCATTATGGATCTGCCTTACAAGAAATGCTTAAGATAGTTCTTCAAATTGAAATAAAATCATGCTATACAGCAATGTGAAAGTTTAAGAAAACATAATTCTCACTGGTAATGGTAAATATATAGACAAGTATAATGTGGGAGAGTAAATTACCTTTAATATAAAAGTTAAATGATAAAAATTTGTTAATGGATATACAGTATAAAAAGCAAACTATGACTATGAAAGTAGAGAGTTTTTGTATGTGATTGAAGTTAAGTAATTGTCAACATAAAATAGATGGTTGCATCTCTAATACTTGATGCAAGCCTTGAGCTAACCCCAGTGAAAGAATCTGTAATAGATACACAAAAGATAAAGAGAAAAGAATCAAAGCAAATCACGACAAAAACATCACTAAATAAAGGAAGACAGCAAAGGAACTATAACTGCAAAATGTATAGAAAGCAATTAACAAAATGACAATATAGGTATACCTCAGGGATGTTGCAGGTTTGGTTGCAAAGCACTGAAATAAGGTGACTATAATGATAAATCACGTCACATGAATTTTTTTGTTTTTCCAGTGCATATTAAAGTCACATTTACGCTATACTGTTGTCTATTAAGTGTGCGACAGCATTATGTCTAAAAAAATCAATGTACATACTTGAAAGATACTTTATTGCTAAAAAATGACATGAAGTGAACAAATGCTGTTGGAAAAATGGCACTGATAGACTTGCTCAATGCAAGGTTACCACAAAGCTTCAATTTGTAAAAAATCACAATGTCTGGAAATGGCAATAAAATGAGATATGCCTATAGTACGTCCTCACCTATCAATAATTACTTTAAATGTAAATAGATTAAAATCCTCAATAAAAAGACATATAGTGGCTGAATGGATCTGAAAAAGAATCCAGTGATATACTGTCTACAAGAGATTCACTTTAAATTTAAAGAAATTTTAGGCAGAGAGTGAAAGACTGCAAAAAGATATTCCCTGCAAATGATAACCACAAGAAAGCAGAAAAGGCTGTACTGATATCACACAAAATACCCTTTCAGTCAAAATCTGTCTCTAGAGCCCAAGAAGGTCATCATATAATCATGGAACGGTCAATTCAACAGGAAGTTGTAAGATTTTAAATACATATGCATCCAACACCTAAATGTTCATCAATGAATAAAGAAAATGTGGTATGTATATACAATGGAATATTATTCAATATTATAAAAGAAGGAAATCCTGCCATTCTGACAAAATGGATGAAGCTGGATGACGTTATGCTAAGTGAAATAAGCCAGAAACAGAATGACAAATACTGCGTGATGCCACTTATATGTGGAATCTAAAATAGAGGTATAGAAGTAGAGAGTAGAATGGTGGTTGCTGGAGGGGGTGGGAAGAGGAAAGTGGGAGATGTTGCTCAAGGGGTACAAGATTTCAGTTGTGCAAAATGAATAAGTTTTGGAGATCTAATATATACAGTAATGTGACTATAGTTAATATTGTATATGTGGAATTTGCTAAGAAGGGTAAGTTTTAAGTGTTCTCACTGCAAAAAATATGGTAACTATGTAAAGGGATAGATATGTTAATTAGCTTGATTGTTGAGATCATTTCACAATATATATGTATATCAAAACATCCACTCATACACCTTAAATATATGCAATTTTTATTTGTCAACTATATCTTAATAAAGATGGAGAAAATTTTGAACGAATAGTAAAAAAAACCCTCAAACTTAATAGGCGGTTAATTGAAACTGACAAGTTGTGTCTAAAGTTTATCATGAAGATAAATGTTCAAGAATAGCATGAGTGGGTGAATGAGTAAATGAATGAATGAAAGGACTAAGGAAACGTAGGTGGTTGTGATAATTGTGCTACCTACCAGATTACCAAAACAGGCTATGGAGCTACTGCAATTAAAACAGTATGGTATCTGTGCTGGCACAGACAAAAAATGAATAGAATCAAGAATTTAGAAGCAGAAGGAGGTGTGTGTAGGTATGTGTTATATGATAAATACACTGTAGTGTTAAAGGATAGTATATTTCATAAATAGTGCCAGGACAATTGGCTACATGTCTGATCATAGTATACTTTTTGGCTGTTTAACACAGACGCCATTTTCTCAGTAGTGCTTATTTAATGTGATTAAGAACATGAAATAGACTTTGGGTTTTCATTTCCTATGTATACTTGATTATAGAGAAACATCGTTGTTATGCTATTTTTTACATTAAGATAAGTTTGTAAAAATGATCACTTTTCAATGAGCCATCACAGTTTTGCTGCCATTATAGCTTTTTGAGAAAACATACATCAGGTAAATTTGAGATGTAATGTCTCTCTGTGCCCTCTGTTTATATATATATGTATATATATACACACACCTACATACACATACACATATATACACACACAAACATATACACACATACATGTGAATTCATATATACATACACATATATGAATATGTACATATGTATATTGAATGTTTCACTCAATGTTGTATGTATGTTATATGTGTGTGTGTGTGTATAGTGAAATATTCAATATAAGAAATGTGGTTTTGAGCAGTATTCCCCTTTGCAGGTATTAGTACCTACACTATTTATAAGAATTTCTTAAATTGTTCCCAATTCGTTTTTCAAGGCTGAAAGATGTAAAAATGAAAACATATATCCATTTTTCTGCAAAGAAAATATTTCACAAGGCTGGCCCAGTGGCATAGTGGTTAGGTTCGAGTGTGCCACTTTGGCTGCCTGGAGTTCACAGGTTTGGATCCTGGGCAAGGACCTCCACACCACTCATCAAACCATGCTGTGGTGGCATCCCACACAGCAAGTAGAGGAGTTAGCTCAGCGACAGTCTTCCTCAAGCAAAAAGAGGAAGACTGGCAACAGATGTTAGCTCAGGGCCAATCTTTCTCACCAAAAGAATAAATAAATATTTCACATTTTATTGTCATACCCAGTAATTTTCCATAGTGTAAAGTACTTTGTATTTTTAAATAATCTCTACTTATTAAAACACATTTCTGGTGATTAATACCTTATTTCTTTTGAATTATATTGTGTTAGAGTTTTGACATAATGATTGCCTCTATGAAAGCAATTTTATTTGCCCAGAAACATAAATTGGTTAAGACAGACTCAAAATACAGAGGATTGCAAATAGTATCTTTAATTCAGCTTTGCCTAGCAGGTTAAATAGAACAATATATTATATAGTTTTCTAATTTTAAATAAAATATTTAATAAATGCATGAGATAAATCCGTTATCCTATCCTCTCCCCCAACCCCCCAACTCTGTCTCCACATATGAGAATCTGACGATTTTAACTATTTTAACTGTCACTTGTTGCAGTCTTTCTGGTTAGTAACTCTCTCAATCCAAAAACTAGACTTTTACTTAAATTTTTCTACTAACTTAGACAACATATATTGTCTCAATACCACAAAGGATAAAAATCACACTGCTTTCACCTCTCATTCTACCTCGTACAGTTTATAGTATTGATTTATTTTTTTGTTTACCTTTGGAATCGAGAAAAAGAAACAAACCCAAATGTTGATCTCTCATTTTGTGACTTTTGTCAGGATTTCCAATTCTACTTCATGAGTGGCAAAGGAATTAGCAAATCTACCCCTCCATCCACTTTTTGTATCTTGTCTATCTTTGAGTTTTTCTCACCTTTTGCATTACTTTTGTCACAGTTAACAGCATTTACTTTTATTTCTGTAACCATATACAAATGATCCATGCATTGTTTCATGCTGGTTAAACATTTCTCTTAAAAACGTTAAATGAGTTTTATTTTGTAACTGTGGCTCACTATACAATGAATGTGCTAAGATGGTATTTTATTTGTGTATATCCAATCTCATAACCCTTGTGTCACTTCACAGAAAGCACTCCTTACTTCCAGATTCAATGGATTCTTTTTCAATTAAGTCAATCACAACACATTTTAGTTTGCTTCAAAATTAAACCATGACTTTCTTTTCATAATGTCACTCCCCACCCCTGAATTCATTGGATTTCTTTTTCTGTTTTAAGATTAGGGGGGAAAAGCCTGTTTTATAGCATTGCTATTAACTTACATCTTCTATTCACACTCTCTCTATTATGGAATCCATTCCAGTCATCGCCTTGAATAAATTATTGTTAGAGATATTTGACTGTCCATTTAATTTGCAGTTTAGTTTTTTTATAAGGAGATCATGAAGTTTATTGTAGAGGTTGCTCTCTGAAAGTAGCTAGAGTTTAGAGATAAAAGAATAACAGAATAAAAAACAGGAAGAAAATAACTTTCTGTGAACATTACTAAGATAATTGTGGGTTGGCCTAGATTGGACACATAGTTAAAGGAATGGAGAGATCTATAGTCCCTTCTGATGCAGTGTGAAACTGGCGTAAACTAGTAACATTGAAGAGCAACTAGGTTCAGATTGTTGAGTGCTGTTTGGTTGAATTGTATGGATCAATCTAGAAGTCAACTCAAGTGAGGTGGTATATATCAGAGAAAAAATGTCATTGTAAAGGTTTACTCAGTGATTTTATGTCATAAGATTAGCTGAAAATCTCTTTTGAATAAAGGAAATCTTTCCCTCACATTGTAAGCACTGCTAAACTCTCTAATGGGAGAATGTGGCTTTTATCAACACATCAGCATGTCTGTGGCTTTCTTGGCTTTGTGCACCTGTTGATTGCATTGCAATCTTTTTCTTTTCTTTTCTTTTCTTTTTTTGCAATTATTAACTAAGCCTACTATAGAGATGTCACCTTGGACTTTTTGTTTTGTGCCACTCGACTGAGTGTATTCCACCATTTATTGAATCCTAAATTCTTCTTGTCTCTTGGATTTCATCCTTTAATTGTTCAGTGTAGCCACAGGCAACTTTTTCAGAGGGAATACCTGAGACATGACTTTCTTCAGTTTGTTAATTTATGAAAATGCCCTAACTCGGTCCTTACACTTGGTAGGTAGATTCTATGTATCTAAAATCCAGTTTCAAAGACAAGAGCTTTGAAAGAAACCATGCAGTGATGCTAATTATAAGTCTGATTATAGGCTGGTTCTTATTCCTTTGTCAGTAATCTGAATCTCTGTAGGTTTTGCATCTTTGGCAGTTTTTAGGATCTTGCCTTTATCCTTGGCATTCTCAAAATTCAAGATGCTGTCTTGAGATTCCGATTTCAATTATTTTGGATAAATATCCAGATGTGGAATTGCTAGATCATATGGTAGTTCTACTTTTAATTTTTGGGGGAACATCCATACTGTTTTCAGTAGTGGCTGTACCAGTTTTCATCCCCGCCAACAGTGTACAAGAGTTCATTGGAAAACAGTATGGAGGTTTCTTAACAAATCAAGTGATTCAGCAGTCCCACTTCTGGATATATATCCAAAGTAATTGAAATCAAGTTCTCAAAGAGATATATGAACCCCCACGTTGATTTCAGCATTATTCATGATAGCCAAGATAGCAACCCAAATGTCCATTGACAGATGAATGGATAAAGAAAATGTGGTATATACATAAAATTGAATATTATTCAGCCTTAAAAAAGGAAATCAGCCATTCGCAATGACATGAATAAACCTAGGGAACATTATGCTAAGTGAAATAAACCAGTCATAGAAGGACAAATAGTGCATCAGTCCACTTATATGAAGTATCTAAAATTGTCAGTCATAGAAGCATATGCAATGGTGGTTGCCAGGGGCTGAGCAGAGGGGGAAATAGGGAATTGTTTATCAATGGGTCTAAAGTTTCACTTATGCAAGGGGAATAAGTTCTAGAGATCTGCTGTATAACATAGTACCTATAGTGAACAATATAATATTGTGCACTTTAAAACACGTTAACAGTGTAGATCTCATCTGAAATGTTCTTACCAGAATTGAGAGGTGATGTTTAGTACCTTGATTGATGTGATGGTATCATTGGTGTATGCATGTACACATATGTCCAAACTCATCAAGATGTATACATTAAATGTGCAGTTTTTTGTATATCAGTTATACTTCAACAAAGATTAGAATATGAATTTTAAAAAGGATATCAATTAAAATTTAAATTCTTATACAAAAAGGAATAATAGAAAATTTTTTTGACCTTCAATTTTGGGATGTCATGTTTACTTGATTCAGTTAAATGATGGGACATAGCTTTTGACTTCCAGCAGACAGCTCTGACCTGATAGATTAAACTACCATGTAAAAGACAAAAATGTTTCAAGCAAATGTGATGTGTTCTGTGAGGCAAAACTACAAGTTTTGACTATACAAAGTCTCATAGAAATACGTAGGTGCATATTGTCTTATGTCTCTCCAGACTGACATGTTTATAATGCATCCCACAGTACTTGCATATGTTTTATGCTACAGTATGGGTAATCGGTTTGTCTGAAACTGTTACAGAGCTCTCCAATGATATTGTGGACTCTTAACAGAAAACATCTTCTCTCTTATTACCCTTAATGCCAATTATAGTGCCAAACTCATAGTGGCTGCTATTATATCTAGATTGAGGAAGTGAATTTCTGTGGATGGGTGGGGTTTACTGTGTTCTATTTTAAGATAATGCATTTCCAGACAGAGCAAGGCAAACACTGTATGATTTCACTCATATGTGGAAGATAAACACATGGATAAGGAGAACAGATTATTGGTTACCAGAGGGGAAAGGGATGACAGGAGGGTGAAAAAGGTAAAGGGGCACTTATGTATGGTGAGAGACAAAAACTAGACTATTGGTGGTGAACACGATGCAGTCTGTATAGAAACTAATATACAGTAATGTACACCTGAAATTTATACAATGTTATGAGCCAACATGACCTCAATGAAATTTTTTTAAAAGAGAATGCATTCCACATCCTGGCCAGCACCTTGAAAATGGGAGCTGTTGTTTCGAAGCAAGTCAAGTAAAAAAAAAATACACACATGAATATGTTTATTCCCACTATTAAAGAAAAAAATGCATTAACCTCATCTTGGGTATGAATGAAGGAATGTTAGACATAGGCTTGAGGAAACATCATCAAGCAATATTTTAGGACCTGCTGGGGCCAGCACTGCACAAAGATGTGGGGGATATGAAAGAAATCTTGAGGGCCCAGGTCTGGGACTTAAGGAATTACAGTGTATTTTTTAAAACAGACAAGCATGTATAAAAAATGTATGGCACTGTATAATCATGATAGATTATGTTGTAGAGAAGACAGAGCTATGGAAATTCAGAAGACATATCCTGAAACTGATAGAATACAGCAATTTCTTTGACTTTATGTAGCATAATCTTCTTTGATTATATTATGATTATGCTATATTATATTATATTTGATTTATTATATATTAGATATTTATTATATATTATATTTGATTATGCTATATTATAGCATAATTCTTTGATTATGTAGCATAATCAACATCTCTGGTAGGTAAATGATACTAAATTATTGTAAATTAGAGCAAATCTTCTCAACTAGTGTGTCAAAGCCAGAGAACCATGGACGGGTGATTGGCATGATACAATATGTTCATTCCCTCAGCCTTCAAGACAGCCAAGTGGCTGGAGTCACCTCCAGCTGGAAGTGACCTTTTCCTTGGTGCCTTGAAGGATACCTGAGCAGAGAGTTAAAGGAAATATTCCAGGGCCCCTCAGTTGTTGACAAAAGTAAGCAACGCACAACTCTTAATGTGTTACCCTTGAGAAGGTGAGCACGAACAAGGGTATGCTGTACCACCTGGATGTCGTTGTCTTCAGCAGGAGTTGTAGAGCATCGCTTTACCTATTGTTGACAAAGGAATATAGCTTTTAAGAAGTTAGTTAAACTAATTGAACTCTTATAGATTCACAGTCCTTGGCTCAAATGCCACTTCTTTTTAACACACTCAGTGGCCAAAGTCGAGTTAATTAACCTCTTTTAGCTTTAATTTCCTTATCTAGAAAATAGGACTGATAAAAGTACATACCTTATAAAGTTATGATGAGGAGACAAATATATGTATATGTGTTTAGTGCAGTGCCTGTCACATATCAAAATAGAGGTGCACCTTAGCATTCCTGTCTTCACTGTAATTGTCATCATCTTATTTTGACAATATTGATACTTCCTGGCCTAGTGGGTTGATGACTAAATGTGCTAATTTGTGAATTGCTGGGCAACTCTTATGAAGTTACGTTATTTGTGTGTTGTTTTCATCTTGATATCATATTATCAATGAAAAATAGAAAATCATTTTCTACTGCAACAGTTTATTAACAACAATGAAGTAAAAACAAAATGTTTAAAAAAAAGTGGTAAAATATTCATGTGAAGTAGGAGCTATGTGTTTAGCATCTTTACTGAGTATTTTTATGTGGTAAACTCTTCCTGGCAATAAAATTAATCATTTTTTATTGTTAGGAATTTCTCAAATTTACAAAATGTAAAAGATATCACATCTTTACAAATTTATTGTTTCCATCAAATAAAAAGAACTACTTTATTTTCTATAATTAAAGGAGTATCACCTAATTTGAATAGTGTTAACTCCCACACTCCCTTTTGGAAAATAAAGTTAAATATGTGCTCAAGAGAAAACTGTAATTTTTCTTCTCATATTTCCTTTTAACCTTTATTAACATAATTCATCCCCAAGCATTTATGATTTGAAAATAAAACTTGAAAGTTATGCAAATAGATGAAAGGAAACCTGATTGCTTTTGGGGAAACAAGAGGATTGGTAACATTTTCTACTTTTTGAAAAATCTAGATTTTTCTTAAACATCAGTAATAGAAAATGAGGGTTATTGCAAAATAACATACCTCTCCCACCAAGAAAACAACTTTTGAAATGAAAATGGTTCTAATTAATATTAAAAAAAATCTGCAAAAATGGATTATGTAAAATCTGACTTTTTCAAATCATTTCCTTAGTATATTGAGTAGAAATTTTACACATGTAAGGAAACTATACATTCTTAAAAGACTCATTCTAAACATAGCTTCCATTTACATGACATTCAACTTGCCACTTATGATGATGGTAATAATAAAGATGAGAGGTAATCTAATGCAACATTTACAATTATTTCCTATACTTCATCTGTGTTGCCTTAGTTGACACCCTCAACTACCTCATGAGGGAAGTTACTGCTATTTTCCACATTTAGAGATGAAGAAACTAAATGGTAGATTAATCAAACTAATACAGCTAGCAAGAGTTAGAGATAAGAATGAACTTATATTACATGAATCTAAGGATGTGCTATTGACCACTAGGACGTACTGCCTCTAGATACTCCCACCTCTAAAAAATAATACTTCAGAACCAGAGATGGAACTGGAAAGGCTAACTGAAGTAACCAAGGAGGTTTGGGGACTGTCATTGTGAGTATAAATTCTTTATTAAAGAACTTGGTATTCTGGAAGGCAATGAATGAAATCTAACATAAGGTAAACTTGTCTAAAATTACTAAGAATATGAAGGAAGTTATCTGGTCCACCCAATGCCAGAACTAAGAGATGCTGCTTCTGCTTGAAAGAGTAGCCATATACTGCCTAACGTAGGTATATTTAACAGAGGTTTACATCCTTGATGACTAGTTGAGGAAAACATTTCAAGTGTTATATCAATCAAATGCAAGCATGTTTTTTTCTGAATATTCCACTGTACAGCTGTTTAATAAAAATATTTTTTGTGTTTGTAGTAGATATGATATTTGTGTAGGATAAACTAAATAATAAAAACTAAACATTGGTCATTTTGACATTGTATTATTGTAGAGAATGCCTCGTTAGAAAGATAAATGTTGGTAAGTGTTTATTATGAATATTAAAGTTGGTGTAAGAGACTCGATTTTTCTTAATCAAAGGTAGTCATGCAAGTATTGATTCTTAGTGTCTTTTACATCCTTGTTTTAAAAAGAAAGCTAGTCTTAAGGTGATTGTCACTTAACAGTTCATACATGGAGGATGAGTGTTGTAATTTTTTTCAAGTCATGAAGAACTTGAGTATCAATTGATGTCGAAGAACTTAATAGCATAAAAATGCAGCTCCCTTTCCCTTGGTAGCACTCTCTTTTCATCCTTTGTTACAAGGATTTCTTTACACAGACCTATTTAAAACATTTGGGATTCATTCATAGTTGATGTACATGTGTAACACTGCTATTAATGGCAATCAAGACAGGAATATTCTCTCTTGTCAAATCCACAGAGAAAAGCTAAATTGCTCTGACAGCATAAAAGAGACCAGCTGTAAATTTTATACTTGCCAAAATGGTAACAGAAAAGCAAATAAAAGGGAAAAAGCCCAATTTCCCTTCCTTTCCCTTGAAACAAATCTACAGAATTTTTAGCATTTATGATGAAACTTAGAGATTTTTCTCTATTTCCAGGCTACTGTTTTCCCCTTTTTTATAACAGGCAAAACAATTTTTTTACTTTTTTTTATGGTGAGAATGATTAGCCCTGAGCTAACATTCGTTGCCACTCTTCCTCTTTTTGCTTGAGAAAGATTGTTCCTGACCTAGCATCTGTGCCAATTGTCCTCTGTTTTGTATGAGGGATGCCACCACGGCATGGTTTGATGGGCAGTGTGTATGTCCACACTCAGGATTGGAACCCTGGGCTGCCTAAGTGGAGCACATGAACTCAACCACTATGCCACCGGGCTGGCCGCAGGAAAAAATATTTCTAATGAAAGTTTTGTTTACTGTAGAAGTTATTCTCCACTTAACCAGATTTCTTCAGAGGTGGCTAGTATCCAAAAAGTAACAGTTATATATAAGTTACTCCCCTTTTTCATATGATTGACACCCAGTCTCTACTTTCAGGAAGCTTCCAATCTGTTGGAAAAGAGAATATTTATACACAATCAGCTACCACATTAGGAATGAGTATGCAGAGTGCCAACAGACTGGGCATAAGCACAACATCAAGCCAAATGTTATAAGGAAACCATATATCAGTAGTAAGGAGGAGCCACTAATTTTCTTAATTTCAGCATATCCTCCTATTAAAAATGGCAGCAAATGCCAGGTTGAACGCTTGATTTCCAAAACTGTTGGCTTCACCTTTCTTTCAGTCTACCTGAGTCGCTAGGGAAAACTATCTGGTGGTAGCAAATTCCAGCATCTCTTGTCAAGACCGATTCCTATAAATGCCAAACAGTGAATGCTAAGAAAGATTTGGCAGTGTTGCGGGAATCTTTGTCTCCATTCTCATGCTTCCTAAGCTTACTCGGCTTTGTTTCAGATGTGAAACATCTAGGCTAGATATCATTTTCAGGATTGTTACAAATTTTTCTTAGACAATACCTTAGTTACAAAATTATCTCATCTAACCTTTTATGTTACCTCCTTGTCCACTATGCTTTGGCACACATGAATGGCCCCTTTTAAATGGCACCTCCTGAGAAGTCTCCTTCCAATGAACACATTATCTCAGTTATACTTATTACTTACCATAGAATTCTATTTCTTTATGACACATATCATTTACTACCATTGTGTATTATCTGTCTCCATCACTAACTTGTATGTTACATGAAAACAGGATTATGCTTATATTTCATCACACCCAGTCTATTCAAGAATGCTTGGAACATAAGGTGTAATCAGTAAACATTTGTTGAATGAGTGAATTGTTTTCAGGATGTTATAATTGAGGTGTATTAAGGAAATATTTCTTCATTTTTACAAGTACTTCATGCAATATGTTGGGCTGAGAGGAATAAGATGATGAATAGATCATAGCCACAAGAGATTTTCACGTGAATTCACTAAATCACTGTAGAAAGTGGTATGGTATTGTTACAAGCATATGGAAATCTCTGTTTTAATTTTTCTAGTAAAATTATGTACTAACAAGTTATCATCTTGTATAATAATTTTCTTCACGCTGAGATTTTAGCGGGCATTTTTTCCATAAGCCAAACCTTTCTCATTCTCTTAGGCCTTCCTCAAAACAATGTGAATTTGAATTTGTATTCTTCCCGGAGTTTTTATATTCTTGATAATACATAATGCTTTCTCACAACATGTGGCTGGGTATCTAATTGGGACTTAAATAGTTAAACGTCTCCCACAACTAATAGATGCTGCCAACAAGATTTTGGCAAGCCCTGGATTCTGTCAGTTTATGGTTGAAGTCCCTGATAGAAGCCCAAAGCGCTGATTATCTGTGTTGTTGACTGAAAAGAGAGCAATGTGCTTTAGGACCTAGGTATGCATGTGACAGAATTGGCGTTTGATTTGAAAATGTGAGGTATCTGGCACATAATTTTGCTCAGATGCAGAACTGCTCTGCTTCTCTATGGAGGTGAACTTCAGGGGACACTTCGGGGAGGTAATTACTTGATTGATAGTTAACCAGACACAGTTAATTAGGCCCTAGGCACTGTTGAATATGGTCCATGTACTTTCAGACCTAGGCACTCAAAAGGAGTAGGATACGTTTTCTGTTGTTTGGAGGTTTGATTTAGCAACAGTACTGCCTTCTGATCAGTGTCCCTAGTTTCTGCATCCCATAGTAGGAAGTTTTTCTCCATCAGGTTCTTATGTAAAATATCATAGTACATTTGGGCTGCTATAACAAAATGCCACACACTGGGTGGCTTAGAAACAGCAGAAATTTATTTCTCATAGTTGTGGAGGCTGGGAAGTCCAAGATCAAGGCACTAGCAGATTCAGTGTCTGTTGAGGACCTGCTTTCTGGTTCATAGATGATCATGTTCTCATTGTGTGCTCACATGGAGGAAGGGACAAGGGAGCTCTGGGGTCTTTTTTACAAGGGGGCTTCATCCTCGGGATATAATCATCTCCCAAAGGCTACCTTCAAACACCATCACATTGAAGATTAGATTTCAACATAGGATTTTTAGGAGGACACAAACATTCAGTCTATAACATAAGGTCATGTACCAGCCTTGTACCTCTGTATTTCTCAGTTCTCTTTTCTCGTCAAGCTGCGTGGAATCTTGACCATACATGTGTTCTACTGGTATACTAAAGTCTATTGGTCGTCTTTCCACCCACCGTCTGATTTTAATTGTAATTTACTAAACAACAACTGATCCTTCTAGTTCTCCCTTCCATATTGCGGCACACCCACAAGGTATGATTTTCTGAGTGGTTTAGACTAAGTCATTTCTTTAAATTTGATAGCATTGAAAATATTAGGATAAATATCATGGTTTAATTTTCCTACATAAAATATTCTAGATAAACTACAGTATTACTAGTTTTGGAGAAAATTGATCTTAACAACTATGAAAGTTTTATTCTAGTCCATTCTGAGAGTTGTACATTTGAGTATTTTTCTTAAAATAGAACATCATTTTTAGTTAAGTTGGTTCCACAGTCCCTTTTGCAAATTGTAGGGATTCTTATAAAATGTCTTAAAGAACAGAAAATCATGAAATAACGTCATCCCTGGGACTTATGGTTAGGGATAGGGGGACTAAGAATAAGAGGATGGAGGAACTTTACAGAACTTATATTTTACAATGTATTGTTTGAAATTTTTCAGTGAGTGTATATAACCTTCTAAAATTAAAAATCATAGAAACAGTATTGGAAATTTTCAATGCCCAATCACCTCATTCATTTATTCATGCACCAAATACATATTGAGTACTTAATAAATTCTTGGTGAATAAGAAGAGAAATAAAACATAATCCCTGTTCTTTAAGAGTTTGACAGTCCAGAGAGCAAACATGCCTGGGCAACAATGATTCTTTCACTGTGTCATAAAATCTGAGATTCATTACCCTAATGTGGTTAATAATGTGAGCTCTGTTGTTACATTAAATGGATTTGAATCTTGACTTTATTATTTACTAGCTTTATATCGGGAATGTTACTAAATCTCTGTGAGCCCCATTTGCACCATCTGTAAAGTAGGAACAATTAAAGCGCCTACCTCATGTTGTTGGAGAGATTAAATGAGTTAATTTCTGTAGAATGCTTAGAACCATGTTTGGCAAAGAGTAAACAATAATTATTAGGTGTTTATCCTGGAAAGATAAACAAAGGACGTCCACATCACCTTTTTTATATTTTTTTAGATAGAAAATTATAGATTCCCTTAGGAATGATGATAACTAAGTTAAATGCTAAAGAATATTTAGGGACTTTCTAGAAGAAGGACTGGATGTTCTGCTGGGCTTGTGAACTAGAATCCAGACTGCTGGAAAGTTTCATCTGATTGGCTCAATATTTTAAGTTTGTAAATATTATCTTCAAGTATTTAATTATCACATTCATATAAAAATCAGATCTTGAAAAGTCGTAATTACTAAACCTGTGTGCAGATGACAGCAGTTGGTCGGAGCTATAGGACAGCTACCTAAGGTCCTTAGATGACGTCTTTATTTCACCAGCACACCTGTGGATGCCTGACACTGAAGACTCTGATAAAATGTGCTTGTGCTCTTGCTTTTCTTTCATGCTGCCTTCTCTACACACGCCCTGAAACATTTTAGTTGTTGACCAGTGATAAAAGGGATCTTACAGGGAGTAGCTGAAGTAGACAATAAAGAGCTAAGCCAAGGTCAAAATCATAAAGGCCTACTCTTTATAATTGGAGAAATGGAGATTGTATCTTGAAAGCCTCAGGGAGCCACTGGTGCTTATAACAAGGGAAATTAAATGAGAGGAGCTCTTTGGAAAGACCATACTGGCATCACTTGGGGAGATAAATAGGAGAGGTTTAGACTGGTTTCAACTTTTTAAATGCTGAGTTGGAAATGCCCAAGAAATATATACAAGCTAAGGTCATTATGTGAATCCTATAGCCTAGAGATGACAACTTTGATAGTGGAAGCCCTAGAATTGATGAGGTTACCAAGATATGGGGTAAGGGAGAGGCTTGGAATTGAAAAGACAAAAGTATCCATAATACTCAGACTGGAACATACAGAATCTAGGACCACAAACAAACGCCCTTAGACTTCAAATTTTTTTCTAGTTTTACTGAAGTATAGTTTATATACAATAGAACTTACCCATTTTAAGTGTTGAGTTTGAATTTAAAATTTTTTCCTTCTACCCTTTGATTCCCTCTGCCAAGTCTCAGGCAACTATTTATACTTTTTATGTCACTATAGATTTTCTAGAAATTCATATGAATGGCATCATATAATATGTAGTGTTTTGTGTTTGATTTCTCTCACTAAATCATCCATATTCTTGCATGTGTTAGTTCATCATTCCTTGCCATTGTTCTATAGTATCCCATAGTGTGGCTATACCACAGATCTATTCACCAGATGATGGAGATTTGAGTTGTTTCCAGTTTTTGGCTGTTTGAATAATGGATGGATAATATATGGGCATATATTTTCATTTCCTTTAATAAGAGTAGAATTTCTGTGTCTATGGTATTTCAGTTGATTTATCATATACTGCCTTACTATTTTTTTTTAATTGGCTGGCACTTTGCAATCCCACCAGCCGTGTAAGAGAGTTCCACTTGCTCCATATCTTCAGTAGCACTTGGTGGTGTCAGTAGTTTTAACTTTAGCTATAGTATTGAAAGCGTGTAGTGTTATCATATAATGGACAATTTTTATTTCCATGACGACTGAAGATTTCGAATGTCTTCCGTGTGCTTATTGTATATTTGCATATGTTTTTGGTTAAGTGTCTAAACATTTCCTTATGTCGTTTTATTGAGTTGTACACCAACATTGCATTGCCTGGATAAATGATGTTTGGACATGATGTATCATCTTTATATATTTTACATATTGTTGGATTTAATTTGCTAAATTTATTTTTTTTATTTTACTGAAAATTTTTATTGCAGTAACATTGGATTACAACATTATATAGCTTTCAGATGTACATCATAATATATTTCGAATTCTGTGTAGAGTACATCATGTTTACCACCCAAAAGCTAATTATAGTCCATCACCACACATGTATGCCTAATCCCCCTTTTGCACTCTCCCCTCCCCCATTCCCCTATGGTAACCACCAATCCAATCTCTGTTGCTATGTGTTTGTTTGTTGTTGTTTTTATCTTCTACTTATGAGTGATATCATACAGTATTCGACTTTCTCCCTCTGACTTATTTCACTCAGCATAATCCCCTCAAGGTCCATCCATGTTGTCACAAATGGCCAGATTTTATCATTTCTTATGGCTGAGTAGTATTCCATTGTGTATATATACCACATCTTCTTTATCCCTTTGTCCCTTGATGGGCACCTAGGTTGCTTCCTGTCTTGGCTATTGTGAAGAATGCTGCAATGACCATAGAGGTGCATCTATCTTTATGCATTTGTGTTTTCAAGATCTTTGGATCAATACCCAGCAGTGGGATAGCTGGATCATATGGTAGATCTATCCTTAATTTCCTGAGGATTCTCCATGCTGCTTTCCGTAGTGACTGCACCAGTTTGCACTCCCACCAGCAGTGTACCAGGGTTCCTTTCTCTCCACATCCTCTCCAACACTTGTTGTTACCTGTCATGTTAATTATAGCCATTCTGAAGGGAGTGAGGTGATATCTCATTTGTAGTTTTATCTATTTATTTATTTATTTTTTCTCCCCAAAGCCCCCCGGTACATAGTTGTATATTCTTTGTTGTGGGTCTTTCTAGTTGTGGCATGTGGGACGCTGCCTCAGCGTGGCTTGATGAGCAGTGCCATGTCCATGCCCAGGATTCGAACCAACGAAACACTGGGCCACCTGCAGCGGAGCGCACGAACTTAACCACTTGGCCACGGGGCCAGCCCCTCATTTGTAGTTTTGATTTGCATTTCCTTGATAGTTAATGATGTTGAGCATCTTTTCATATGCCTGTTGGCCATCCGTACTTAAAATTGCAACAAAAAAAATAAAGTACCTAGGAATAAACTTAACCAAAGAGGTGAAAGATCTGTACACTGAAAACTATGAAACAGTATTGAAAGAAGTTGAAGCGGAAAGATATTCCGTGCTCTTGGATTGGAAGAATTAACATCATTAAAATGTCGATGCTTCCTAAAGCGATCTGCAGATTCAATGCAATGCCTGTCAAAGTTCCAACAACATTTTTCACAGAAATAGAACAAAGAATCCTAAAATTTATATGGAACAACAAAAGACCCCGAATAGCCAAAGGATTCCTGAGGAAAAAGATCAAAGCTGGAGGTATCACACTCCCTGATTTCAAAATATACTGGAAAGCCACAGTAACCAAAAGAGCATGGTACTGGCACAAAAACAGACACACAGATCAATGGAACAGAAATAAACCTGCACATTTATAGATGGCTAATATTCGATAACGGAGCCAAGAGCATACTGTGGAGAAAGGAAAGTCTCTTCAATAAATGGTTTTTGGAAAACTGGGCAGCCACATGCAAAAGAATGAAAGTAGACCATTCCCTTACACCATGCACAAAAATCAACTCAAAATGGATTAAAGACTTGAAAGTAAGGCCTGAAACCAGGAAACTTCTAGAAGAAAACATAGGCAGTATGCTCTTTGACAGCAGTCTTAGCAGCATGTTTTCAGGTCCCATGTCTGACCAGGCAAGGGAAACAGAAGAAAAATGAACAAATGGGACTACATCAAACTAAAATGCTTCTGCACAGTAAAGGAAACCATCACCAAAATGAAAAGACAACCTAACAATTGGGAGAAGGTATTTGCAAACCGTATATCAGATAAGGGGTTAATATCCAAAATATACAAGAACCCATACATCTCAACAACAAAAAAACCAACAACCCAATTAAAAAATGGGCAAAAGATCTGAACAGAGATTTCTCCAAAGAAGATACATGGATGGCCAACAGGCACATAATTTGCTAAATTTCTATTAAGATATTTTACATTTGTGTTCATTAGGGCTATCCATTTATATATTTTTTGTGGGATGTCTTTGGTGTCAGGAAATACTGGCTTGATAAAATTAGTTGGGAAGTATTTCTACCTCCTATATTACCAAGAAGAGTTTGTTTAGCATGAGTATTCTTCTTCCTTAAATGGCTGATGTAAATCACCTGTCAATTCATCTGGGCCAAGAGTGTTTTCTGGTTGTTGGTTTGTTTTCATGGGAGTGTTTTTAATTGCAATGTCAATAGCCTGCATGAGGGTAATTCAGTTTTCTGTTAATTTTTGGATCATTTGGTCACTATATATTTCAAGGAATTGTTCATTTCATCTGGGTTGTCAAATTTATGGACATAAATGTTATTCATTGTATTCTCTTATTACTCATATAATTTCTGTTGGATCTGCAGTAATATACCCTTTTTAATTCCTGACAATGGAATATTCTGTTGTATCTCTCTTTGATTTGTTTTTTCTAGAAATAAGCTTATAAAGTTTGTTTATATTTTTTCAAAGAATCAGCTTTTGGTTTTACTTATTTTGTCTATTTTTCTTTTACACTTGTGTTGATTTCTGCTCTTAGCTTTATTAAGGCTTTCCTTCTACTTGCTTTGAGTTTAATTTCCTTTTTTTCCCCTGATTTCTTAAGGTGGGAACTCAAATAATTGATTTTAAATTCTCTTCTTTTCTAATGTAAATATTTAAAGCTCTAATGTAAATATTTAAGCTCTGCTTAAGCTGTATCTCCCAAACTTTGTGTTTTATTATCATTCAGTTCAGCATATTTTCTAATTTCCTTTGATTTTTTTCTCTGACTAGTCTATTATTTAGAAATAAATTTTTTCATTTCCAAATATTTGGGGGGTTTTCTAGTTAACTTATTTGTATTGCTCTTTAATTATGTTATGGTCAGAGGACACCCTCTGGATGATTTCATTCTTTAAAAATGTAATAACATACTGGGACTTGATTTATGGCTTAGTGTATTGTCTATCACAGTAACATACTATGTACACATGAAAAGAATTGGTATTCTGATGTTATTATGTTTGAGTGACGTAAACGCCAATCAAGTCAAGTTAGTAAATTCGTTCTCTATGTCTGTTGGATCCTTATGCAGTTCTTTGAAAATTAGTGTTTTAAATTTTAAAATTTTTAGCAAAAATTGTGTATATTTAAGGAGTGCATTTGGTGTTTTGATATATGTATACCTTGTGAAATGATTACCACACTCAAACTAATTAACATATCTATCATTTTCCAAAGTTACTTTTTTTTGTGTGCTGAAGCCACTTGAGATCTATTCTCTAAGCAAATTTCAGGTGTGCAATACATTGTTAATATCTGTAGTCACCATCCTGCACATTCGATCCCCAGAACTTAGTCATTTTATAACTGAAAGTTCTTATCCTTTTGTCGTTATCTTCCCGTTTCCCCAATACTCCAGCCTCTGGCAACCACCATTCTCTCTATTACTATGTGTTTGACTTATTTTTTTTTTAGATTCCACATATAAGAGAAACCATGCAATATTTCTCTTTCTCTGTCTGATTTATTTCACTTAGTCTGGTTTTATTAACTGCTGAGAGAGAGATGTTAAACTCTCCAATTCTGATTTTGGAATTACTGATTTATGACTTTATATCAATTTTGCCTCATGTATGTTGAAACTCCATTATTAGAAGCATGCACCTTCATGATAATGTTTTCCTATAAAGTTGACACTTTGTGATATATTCCTCATTATGTTTGGTAGTTTTTTGTATCTTACTCTCTATTTTATCTGTTAATATGGCCACTTAAGCCTTCTTATACTTACTGTTTTTATGGTACATCATTTTCCATCCGTTTACTTTCTACTTATTTGTGACATTATATTTAAAATGCATTTCTTGTAGGCAGTACGTTAGGTTTCTCTTTCTTTAATCCTTTATTAAAATCTCTACCTGTTTATTGTAGCCTGTTAACATTAAATGTAATTATTTATGTGGTTTAATGTCTACCATTTTATTATTTGTTTCCTATTTGTTCCCTTTCTGTGCATTTGCTTTCCATTTCTCCTTCCTCTCTCCATTTTTTTGGATAATTTTAAACATTTTTAGAATTTTATTTTAATTTTATTACTGGCTTTTTAGCTACATATCTTTGCATTTTTTAGTGGTTATTCTGAGGATTAAAATATCTTTTACCCTTTACTGTCCAGTTACAGTAAATAGTTTACTACTTCACATAAGTTGTAGAATCTCTGAAACCCTGTAAGTCCATATATCCCTCAACTTTTATGCCAGAATTGACAAATAAGGAACCTATAGTTCAACTACCTGTTTTATAAGTAAAGTTTTATTGGAACACATTCATCGTTGTCCACTTACACTTTATCTATGGCTGCTTTTGTGCTACAGTGGTAGAGCTGAGTAGTTATAATGGAGCCCTTGTGTCCTGCAAAAGCTAAAATATTTGCTATGTAGCCACCTTCATTGTTGTTAAATGTATTATATTTCTATACATTATAAACCCCACAAAGTGATATGATAGTGTTTGCTTTAATCATTTATATGTATAATATTAAAAATGAGAGAAAAATAGTCATTTGCATATCCCTAGGTATTTATGATTGCCAATGCTTTTCTTTCCTTTCTGAGAATCTGTGTTTCCATCTGGTCTTACTCCACTTTAGCCTGTGGAATTTTCTTTAGCACTCCTTATAATAGATGTGTGCTAGCAACAACAATTCTCTTATTTATTTATTTGTTCATTTTCTTATTTATTTGGTTAATCTGACCGTGTCTTTATTTTACTTTGACTCTTGAAAGCTATTTTATAGAATATTTTAAATTATTTATATATTTATATATTTTATAGAATATCCTGTGTGTAGAATTCTGGGTGGACAGTTTTGTTTGTTTTAGCACTTGAGCAGTGCTATTTGCCTCTCTTCAGCCCTCTAAAGTGTCTGGTGAAAAAGTCACTTGTTAATTGGGTTATTATTGCCCTGTAGGTAATAAGTTGTTTTTGTCTCCCCACATTCAAGATTTGTCCTTTTCTCTAGCGTTCAACAGTCTGATTGGTGTTCTTTTCGCCTGTTCGCTTTATAATTTCCTACCTTTAATCAAATTTGGGAAATTTTTGGACATTATTTCTTCAGATTTTTTCTGCCTTATTTTTTCATTCCTCTTCTGGGATTCCAGTTACAGAAAGGGCAGACTGTTTAATATTACCTAACAGGTCTTTGAGGCTCTGTTCATTTATTTTCAATCTCTTTATATCTTTTCTGCATAATTGGCTAATTTCTATTGATTTTTCTTCAAGTTCACTTAATCTTTCCTCTGTGACTTCCATTTGTCTGGTAAAATCTATCAAGTGATTTATTTTTTATTTCAGATTTCTTTTAGTTCTGAACTTCCAACTTAGTTTCTTTTATTGTTTCTATTTTTTGATAGCATTTCCCATCTTTTCATTCATTGTGAGCATATTTTACTTTACTTCATTGAGGACTGTTATAATAGCCACTTGAAAATCCCTGTTTGCTACTTCCAAAATCTGGGTCATATCTGAGTTGGCATTTGTTTAATTTGATTTCTCTTTTTTCCCTTTCCCTAGTTCCCTGCTACTTTGGCTTAATTTTGGATTGCATCTTGGACATATAGATACTAACTTTTAAAGATTTTGGATTCTATTTTTTCTCAAATGAGGGCTATTTCTTTACTTTTAAGAAGTAATTATCTTAGTTGGACTTAAATTGCAAGCTCTGATTTTTGAGTGGTAGCTCTGGCCTTAGCTCAGGTCTTTTGTCGTTGGGTGAACTGTTTTTCTGTGCATGCATGTGTCAAGGTTTAGGCAGAACTGTGGGTAAAGAACTAGCACTTTGCCTTTCAGGGTTCCCTCACACCGTTCTTAAGCAACAGTTTCCCCATATTCAACTTTCTGGCTACCCATATTAGAAATGCTGCAGTTTTCCCAATACCTTGCCACCTCATACACCAAATGACTCAGCCTGACTCCAGGCTAAAACTTATAAAAATGGATTTTCACTTCATACGTCCCCCTCCTTTGAGTTTGTATTCACCACTAGATTCTGACAGCTTCTGTTCAGTTCCATTGCCTGCGTATATGTACTTTTGGTATAATGTCCAGTTTTTTATTTGTTTTCTGCAGAGGAGCCATTCTTGTAAGGACTGCTTCTGTCGTTACTAGTGAGATATTCAGATTTCAATAAATGTGTTTTGAAATTATACTTGTTTCAAGGATGACATTTGTACAATAATTTTTTTGTAACAGTTTCTATTCTCTTTGTAATTTCAGTTGACTTCTTATGTAGGCTTCAATCATCACTAATATGTTACAAGAATACATTTTGTATTTTGTCCTCTCTTTTAGTGTTTGTTTGTATCTTTTCTATCTTGTACAAAAATATATATATATATATTATTTTTACAAAACAAAATTACAAAACTTAAAACATATGGTAAATATGTATTGCAATGATAAATTATGCAGATATTTGTGAGACTGTTAATTTAAATTTACATCAAGGCTTAATTGTTATAATTAGAAAAATGAAATAAATGAAATTTGTTCCTTTATCACTAGGCTTGATTTGTATCATCCATTCTGTACCTCATCAATTGAAAATCATGTTTGCTTTTAGGTAAATGTATTGAATAAATATTTCTAGCATTACGAATTACACTTGTCCTGTGGTAAGTTTTCTCAATAGTAGATATCATCTTGAGTGACAGAGGCCACATGGAATATCTGTGTGGGGAGGCTCAGCATTATTTAAACACAGATGTATTTTTCCTTGAAATGTGTTAGAGACTGATAAACCCTTCCCTGCACAAACATCTCTTTTACTTCTTTTTAGTACTTAGAAAAAGCTAGTGGATCATTAGAGTAATCCCCTGAGTGAGTTTAAACAGTTATTTCAGAAACAGAGAAAAGAAACATCAGTGCAGCAGAGATTTATTTTTAACACTCTGACTTCAAGGTCAGAATCAATTTTTCTTTTGTACATAATGGTGATAGGAAGGTGAAGGCTAGGAATCAAAATCTATAAGCTTTTATCTTATTATAGTTTATGAAATAAGAGTATTTTGAAAAGAAAAACTGTGCAGGGATAGAATTGATTTTAATCTAGACAAAATTTGAGTGTTCTATAGGGTATGATATAGGTAGTACAACTTAGTGATTATTTCCTTATCTGTGGGGTTGATTAAATAATACCTACCTCATAGAGTTTTGTGGAATTTTCTGGTTTTAAAAAAGTCATCATTGTTAACTAACTTTTGAATACCTCTAGCGATGGACTTATGATCATGAGGTGCCCAAATAGTCAAACTTTAGAGTAAAAGTTTGTGACTCTCTGATCACTGCAAAATATTTTAACTTGAAACATAATCCCATAATAACTAACATTTAAAATAGCAAGTGTTTTGAGAATTCCAAAGAAACAAATAACCTCAGATAAGCAAGAATAGTTATTTGAGGGAAGACAGAAATGGAGGATTTTCACAAAGAGTGTTGCTTTACTGGGAATAGGCCATTGTCTTAAGTCTTTGTGTTTATCTTATTAACCTCACACTGAATGTCTTGAGGCCTTGGAAAATTTAGCACTTTTGGAAGATATTATTATTTCTAACTATGGGCACTTATTGACATGGTCACAACTCTGCTGAGGGTTAGAGTTCAAGCAGAAATTCAGTTACTTGCCTAGATTTAGATATTAAAGTTTCTTGAGGAAAGCCGTATACTTTAAAAACCCATAGAAAGGAAAAATAACTACCCAAGTTTAGTTAGCTGGTTAGTTGAAAGCAAGTGACTACAATTCTGGTGTTTTGAATTCTATGACATTGTACATTCAATTATATTACACTACCTAAACATGGTGGGGAGTATATTCAATTTCTAAAACAATCAATTTCCCCATTTCTCCCTGCTACTGCAGCACGCATTCCATCATACCCCACTCCATTACGTTTTGCAGCATTTATAGATTTAGACATACAAAGATAGTTAAGTCGTGTAACTGACTGATGCTTTTAAAATTTTAAGAGATTTGATGAGGTATAATTGGTATACAGTGGAATGTACATATTTAAATAGTAAAATTTGATAAGTTTTAACAAATATATACATCTGTGAAACCACCATCACAATCAAGAACACAAAAACACACAAAAATTTTCTAAGAATTTTCACCCTTTCAACTATTTATTCATTTTACTCCCACCCCTAGGCAGCCACCAATCCATTTTCTGTCACTAAATATTTGCATTTTCTAGAATTACATCTCAATGGAATCATATATTATGTACCCCTTTTATTATCTGGCTTCTTTCACTGAGCATAATTATTTTGAGATCCATCAGTGTTGTTGCCTATATAAATAATTCATTGATGTTTATCATTACTGTTGCTGAGTAATGTTCCATTATATAGATATAACAAAATTACCTTATCCATTGACATGTTAATGGATACATTTGGGTTTTGGATTGTTGTTGGGTTTTATTTTTATTTTTATTTTTTTGCTCTTACAAATAAAGTTGCTATGAACATCTGTATTCAAGTCTGTATACACATATGAGCTTACTACTTTTGGGTAAATAACTAGGAGCAGAATTGCTGGTCATATGGTAGGTATATGTGCTTTGAACTTCTTTTGAAAGTGAGCGTACTATTTTGAATTCTCACCAGCAGAAGATAAGAGTTCCAGTGATTTCATAGTCTTGCCAACATTTAATATAGACAGTTTTTAGTTTGGTTTTAAGTATCCTAAAAGATGTATCAAGGTATCTCAGTGTGATTTTAATTTGCACTGTAGACCATTTTTTCACATGCTTATTTGCCATCCATATATGTTTTCAAAGACCAAAATTTTTATTATGTGGGTTTTTTCTTTATTCTATTATATATTTCATTTATTTCCACTCTGTGTAATATCATTTCCATTGTTATACAGAGTTTAATTTGCTCTTGCTTTTTTCTTGAGGTAAAAATTGGCAATGCTATTTGACACCTTGCTTCATTGCTAATAAAGGCATTTTATGCTTAAAAAAAAAGTCCCTCTAATTATTTCCTTTGCTGCAGCCCAGATAACTTGACCTTTTGTTTGTTTGCTTCATACACTTAAAAATAATTATCTTTCTGATTTCTTATTTGTTGCATAAGTTATTTAAAAAGTAGATTATTTGGAGATTTTCCAGATATCTTTCTGTAATTGCCCTCTAATTGAATTCCATTGTGGTCAAAAAACATACTTGGTATGATTTGAATCCTTTCAAATTTGGTGATACTCTTTTATGGCCCAGAATATCTTCTATTTCAGTGCATCTTTCTGTGTTCACTTGAAAAGAGTGCATATTATTCTGTCCTGAGATAAAATGTTTTACAAATGTCAGTTAGATTAATTGGGTTATTGTGTTAGTCAAAACTCATATCATTTCTGATTTCCTGTCTACTTATTCTATAAAATAGAGAGGATTGCTGAAATTCATGTCTATAATTGTGGATTTGTCTATTTTCTTGCAATTCAAATACTTTTTGTATCACTTATTTTGAAACTCTGTTATAAGTTGCGTAGATGTTTAGGATTATTCTTTCATCTTGCTGAATTGACTCCTTATATCCTTGAGAGATGGCCCTTTTTATCCCTAGTAACATTCTTTGCTATGAAATGTATTTCACCTGGTATTAATCTAGGGAGTCCAGCTTTCTTATGATTAGTGTTAGCACGTTATATCATTTCCATCCTTTTATTTTTATCCTATTTGTGTTTTTTATATTTAATGTGGATTTCTTTTTGGCAGAATAGTTAGGTCTTGTTATCTTATCCAATTTGATAGTCTCTTTCTTTTTATTGGGTTGTTTAGACAATTTATATTTAATGTGATTATTGATAGGAGTGGATTAAATTTACCATTTTGGATTTATTTCCTATTTGCCTCATTTTTTATATTTTTCTTTTTTTCCATCATTCTTGATTTTTTTATGATTTAATTTTATTCACTTTACTATGAACTGTAATTATTTCTTGTGTTATTTTAGTGCTTGGTTTATGGTATACATCTTTAAATTATAGCAGTTACTTTCAAGTGATATTATACCATTTCATGTATAGTATAAGAAACTTAGGGGAAAAAAAACTTAAAACACTATCTTTCCATTTTTCTCCTCCCAGTCTTTGTGCTATGGTAGTCATATATTTTTTACATATATTATAAACCCCACAGTTCATTGTTTCTGCTTTAAAGAATCAATTATATTTCAAAGCTATATATTTAAATAACAATAAACACTTATTTTAGATTTACCTACATAATGACCATTTTCGTTGTTCTTCATTTGCTTGCATAGATCTTGATTTCCATCTGCTAATATTTTCCTTTTGCCTGAAGTACTTCTTTAAGATTCCTTGTAGTGCAGATTTACTGGTTGTCGATTTGTAAAGTTTTTGTATGTCTGAAATGTCTTTATTTCATCTACATTTTTGAAAAATATTTTCACCAATTATAGAATTACATGATAACAGTATTTTCTTTCAGTACTTTGAAGATACTGCTCCACTGCCTTCCTTTTAGCATTGTTTCTGACACACACAAATCTGCTCTCATTCTTATCTTAGTTCCTTTACTGGTAATGTGTATCTTATTTTCTGGCTGTTTTTAAAATTTTCCCTTTGTCAATCACTATGATGTTCCTTGTTTTAGTTTCCAAGTTTCTTGTGTTGACTTTTGTTGAATTTTTGGATGTATAGTATTCATCATTTTTTTGAAAAAACCTTGGTTATTAATTTTTCAAATATTTTGTTTTCTTCACCCTTTCTCTTCTTTGAGAATTTATTTGTTTTAAATTATCTCAAAGCTCAGTGGTATACTCTTTTTTTAGATCTTTCTCAGTATTTTATCTCTCCGTGTTCCATTTTAGGCAGTATCTCTTGGTGTGTTTTCAAGTTCATTAATATTTTCTTCTCTATTCTGCCTTTAATCACAGTATATTTTTCATCTCATTCATTGTAGTTTTCAACAATAAAATTTTGTTTAGGTTTTTTAAAAATATCTTTTGTCTCTAGTTAACAGTGTCTACATTTAGCTTCTTGAACACATTAGCTACTAATTTTATCACCTGTGTCATTTCTGGTTCAATTCAAATTATTTTTTCTCCTCATTATGTGTTGTGTTTATTGCTTCTTTGAATGTCTGAGATTTTTCTGATTTGTTCTCAAACATGGGAATTTTTACCTTGTATAAATATTCATATAAATTCATATACTCCTGTAAATATTATTGAGCTTTGTTCCAGAATGCAGTTATTTCTAAGATTTTGACTCTTATTGGTATTAAGTTTAATCTTTGTTTTGTCATACTGGAACAGCTTTTTGTCAATGGCTAGTTTTGCCTCACCCTTTTGCCTCATCATTTTCATACAAAATCCTACTGAGTACTCTGTTTGATCCCCCATGATTTATGAGGTTTCCTACTCTGCCCAGTGGGGGCATGAACTATTACTTGACCTGTGTGAGCTTGGGTTATTATTTCCTCTAATCCTTTTGGGTTATTCTTTCCCTCGCCTTCATTATTTTTCTTAATTGTATGTGCTGATCAATACTGAGCTGAACATTCAGAGGACTCTCTACATCTCCAGAGCTCTTTCTCTTTAAAGACTCTCTCTTTTCTAGAATTAAGCCCTGCCAATTATAGCCAGCTTGGTATCTTCAAAATCATAGCTCCATTTTCTCATGTTGACATGATAGCCAGACTCCTCTTAGAGTGCCCAACCTTGTACTACAGCCTATAAATGCTCCAGGCACTAAGGTAGGGCAAAATATAGGGCTCACTTTGTTAATTTCCCTACTCTTAGGGATCACTGACCTTTGTTGCCTGATATCCAGAACCTCTAAAGTTGTTATTCTCTATACATTGTCCAATTTTAGTTATTTCAGATGAGGAGATCAATCTAGTTCCTGTTCATCTTGGCCAGGAGTGGAAATCTTTAATAGTTAAAAAAGTACTGTTCTATATTCTGGAATGGGGTTTACACTTTATACTTCTCTAATGGCACTCATCAAGTTGTATTACCGGATCTGTTGTATTGTAATTTCTCTCTCCAAGTCTGTATAAAGTAGAATTCAGGTGTCAGTTTTCCTATATTGCCCCTATCTATCAAATTGTCTAAACCAAGGAAGACAATATGAATAAATAAATGCACTAGTTAATTCATATATTTGTACCAGAACAAGGAAAAAGGACAAAATAATGATTCCAAGTTAATAATTTTCAGGGGGTTTGGTACAATAACTTTTAGGGCTGATGTTCTTTTCATGAGGATGATAACTTCTTGAACTGTAATGGGCTTTTCCATTGATAAAGGCTGACTTCGCATCTACATGTGTGTGTGTGGGATACAGCCTAGATTTGTAAAAGTGAGAGAAAGAGATAGATAAACGCTTTGATAAAAGTTAGAAGGTTTTTGAGTATTCATAGTAAGCTAGAGAGAGATCAGAGAAAACTGGAAACAGGAAATAGGTGTGAGGAGAATATCCTCAAGAATCTCACATAATTTATATATCTATCTGGAGACATGAAGAATATAGAATTATCTGCTTGGAAATGACTGAAAACTTTATAGTATCTGATATTTTATTTTCTTTGCAAATTACACTAGTTTACATTAAAATGAACATGAAATTGTGCATTCTACTTGACATGTTTCTTAGCATATTGAAGTGAGGGAAGAAGAGCTGTATCCACAATGGAGTGAAATGCACTAGCAAGAGGAGATGGTCCCTGTAGCTGCTAAGGGTAACATTTAGAAACAGATGGGAATATAGCAACAGGTACAGCTGGACTGACGTGGGTGAAGCATAAGCTTTCTCAAAAACCCCTAGATGGCTGACAATTTTACAGAGTACACACATATGCATTGCATATTTATTAATAATAATAATGGCAATTATAGTAATTTTCATTGTTATTATACTACAAATGAAATTAAAATACTAAATCAGTGACCATTTACTAAGCCAATCCACTTTAAGTGTTTGAAACATTCTTTTTCAAAATATTTTCCTTAAAATGTTGTGTGTTTCTTTCACTGATGTGACACTTTTTCTATATTTCTGGGATTCTTGTACGGAAGCTATTTTTGGTATAATTTTGATCCACATAAGAAAAACAAGTAGTTAACCATAAATTACACTGACTATATCATTCATAACTTAATCATTCATGTTCTTCAGTAATCTTTGATTAATTGATTTTTGTCTTTTCTAATTCAAATCTAATGGGTACAAGTTTGGGGCTATTAGTATTCAGAAAGTAAATATAGAAAAAGAAATTATTTTAAAAATTATTTTAGATCAGAAGAGTTGAAATTCGTCAATGCTTTCTTTTTTTTTCTGCACAGGCGCCTCTCATGGAATTCAGAAGTGAACATATTCTCTTTAGTACTTCAAGGGTTTATCAGAAAGTGAGCACAAAACACAAATGAACCTTCATTGATGTTGTGTAGTTGGTCTTGACAAATCACATGTATTTTCCAATCTATTCTATATTAAGTTGGTGCATATTTGGACATATGTAACAATGATTTAAATTACCCTTTATGACATTATTGTGTTTTTCATGTTTTTGAGTAACTCAATCGTTAGGCTTACAGTAGGGTCTGTTTTCCTATATCCTATGTATACCAACTAGGCAAGAAGATTTGATCAACTTTCTATAAATCAAGATTTTAATACCTTAAATATTAAATTACCAAATAATCAAGTATAATTTTCTAAATGCACATATTTAGAAAATACTTCCTTTAAGGATCCATGATAGAGGGAAAAAAAAACCACATTTTTCGTGTGAATTCACATGTTTCTTTGCAGATTGTCATGTATTCCTTGCTAAGCATAATCCTGATTTTAGGATATTTACTTCCAAAGTGACAAATTTGAATACGAGAAGGAGGGAGAATGTGTGTATTCTATTAAGTTTTTTAGTTCACATGGATTTTTTGTTGTGATTTTGAGGAAGTCTCACATAATTTTAAAATTGAACACTGTGGTCTTTTATAAACATTTTTTATTTTGAAAATTTTTTTTTTTAAGATGTTCTTTTTGCACTATTTTTTTTTCTGGGAAAGATTTGCCCTGAGCCTAATATCTGTTGCAAATATTCCTCTCTTTTTTTTCCTTCCAAAAGCCCCAGTGCATAGTTGTGTATGCTAGTTGTAAGTTCTTCTAGTTCTTCTGTGTGAGCTGCTGCCACAGCATGGCTACTGACAGATGAGTGGTGTAGTTCCGCGCCCAGGAATTGAACCTGGGCTGCCAAAGTGAAGTGCACTGAACTTTAACTACTAGGCTATCAGGGCTGGCTCAGAAAAAAAAAGTATTTTCTTTAAACTGTATATCCACTTTGAAGGAATAACCAATACTCTGGAGTTATAAAACTACTAATAAAATTTATAATCCCTGAAGCAAATACTCTAAGGGTACTGTCCTGCTTTCAGTGAGTTTCTGGGAGGATTTGTGTTGTAGGCCTGCCTCACAGATTTGATGGAATTTCTGAAGTCTTTTGGAGCCTGCAATGTGAGTTTTAAAAACCACAACCTGACAGACATTGTACAGAAAAGTTGACGATTCTTACCTAACCCAGTGACAGATTTTCTTTAATCGAGGTTGATATTAAAAAACTACATAAAGTCGGGGCTGGCCCCGTGGCCGAGTGATTGGGTTTGCGCGCTCTGCTGCAGGTGGCCCAGTGTTTCGTTGGTTCGAATCCCGGGCGCGGACATGGCACT
This sequence comes from Equus quagga, assembly GCF_021613505.1. Taxonomy (NCBI): domain Eukaryota; kingdom Metazoa; phylum Chordata; class Mammalia; order Perissodactyla; family Equidae; genus Equus; species Equus quagga. Next base: position 95,949,203 of record NC_060276.1, read on the forward strand.
GCTCATCAAACCACGCTGAGGCAGCGTCCCACATACCACAACTAGAAGGACCCACAATGAAGAATATACAACTATGTACTGGGGGGCTTTGGAGAGAAAAAGGAAAAAAATAAAATCTAAAAAAAAAAAAAACTACATAAAGTCATATTTCTCCTAGGAGGGGCACATTTTTAATAACATTGCACTTTTCCTTTAAGTTTTACATATTCATGTTTATGTATACCGTCATTCTTATAGTTATGGAAACTGAGTATGAAAAACTACAGAACTGGGAAATAAAGGAGATATAGATTGCTATTAGGCAGCCAGGAATATTATAATTTCCATAATATTTTCTCTTCCTACTCAATGTTTCTTATGTTGACAACCATTGCATCATGCTTTTCTTTCTAAATTTGAATGGGTCCTTCATAGTGGTATTCAAAGAGAGTTTTGAAAACTGTCATATTCTTAGGTAATTCATAATAATTATATTTGGCATCCCCTGAGTCACATAATTTGATTATATTTTATCCACACTTTAAAGTAATTTCTACTATTTACCCATATGCAAATATATCTAACTCGGCACAGATATCCCAAAGCATGTTTTTTTCTCATTAGCAAAGCTGTATAGTCAGAGAAACAAGATAGAAAACTAGAAACTGTATTGCGTGTCATAATCTAAAATCTCCACTCTTTAAAAAGTAGACATCTCACTCCCTGACTTGCTAGCATACTCACTAACAACACAGCTGCCAGCTCTTGATTTACTTTAAAGAAGTGTAATGTTAGAAAAAAACAAAAAAAAATACACTCTACATATCAGAAATTTCCTTGTAGAAATATATGCATAGAATTTTAAATAATTTCAACAAGTATTGTTAGTTTCAGAATTAACAAAGAGTATTGTGTTTCCATACTACCTGATTTAAATTGAAGTCTGCAGGAATTTGAAAGTGTTGGAAAAGGATGTTATTAAAATAGGCAGTTAAAATCTATTTGTGCCCTTTTGAGGTGGTAGGCAGGCACACATAGGAAACTTTGTTTGCAGGCCTTAAACTACAGAATATAATAAAGGAGTAGGAAATACGTGAGACTCCATGTCAAGAATGACTTCTCTTCTTTTGAGGGAGAAGGACTGTCACTGTGCCCTTTGTTGTAATGGATGAGACAAGATGGATAGAGAATAAAAACTGATAACTATTCTGAAGAATCCTGGCACTTCATATGATTGATCCCATAGGCAACCCAGAGTGTGTTGTTTAAAACAAGATTGTAAATATCTTTTGGCTTGACTTTATCCTAGAAATGATGTTCAAAAAGATCTAGTGATGATACATGATTTTGAAAAATATGCAAACATAGCTATTTTTGAAAATGTATTTATGCACGTAAAATAATATGTTGGATTTGCCTTTTCTCGTGAATGTTTACAACCTTGACTCATACAATAGTGACAGTAGACAATGGAAAAAAAATAGAAGTCCAACAATGTGTCCTGGTTATCTATCACTGCATAGGAAACCACCCTCAAATTAGTTGCTTAAAACAACAATATATTATTATCTCTAACAGTTCCGTGGGTCAACTTGGCTCACCTCAGTGGTTCTAAATGGGGTAGCTTAGGCAGTTGTGCTCAGTAGTGCCTGGGTAGAAGTTCTTGAATGGCAGGGAGAGGAGCTCAGAGAACACTCTTCCCTGACAGACATCTATTAAGCTAGTGAAAATTAGCAAAGTCAGTCACTCAAAGTCGCTGGAGATTCGTTAAAGGGCTAACAACAAATGGAGAAAAATTTATTAAACAAAATCCATGGAGACAGAGTAAGAACAATAGGAGGCCCTGGCATTCGAGTTAGCGAATATAATTACATCCCCATGTCTCTGCCTTGCAGAATTGCTATTCCAGTAAGTTCAGTGGCCAAGTGGCAGTTGTAATTTCCCTCAGCATCCTGCGGTGGAAGAGCTATTTGGAGTGATTTTGGTTGCCAGTGAATATTAGCAGATGTCATTTTCACTTCCCTGTGCTATGGAAAGTTCATATCATGTGTCTGACAGTGGCTGTGTGGCTACTACTTCCCCACCTGCAACTCTTGCTAGGTAGAGTGAATCTGAGCCAGGAAGCAGATGAAGTAAGACCTATTTTCCACACAGCGCTATGTTTCAAGACAGCTGCTCCAGAGGATTTGGTAGGCAAGTGATAGCTTCCATCACCTCCAGCTTCCTATGATTAAAGAACTATTCCAGATAGATTCAGCATCTGGTCAACATTGGCCAATCCCCTTCTCTGTAGCTCTATGGTATAGAAGCTCCATACTAGGTATTAGCAACAATCAGAGAGCAATACCAGATCCCCCACTCCCTGGAAGCACAGGCACACATGCAGAAAGAGATCTTGCTCCATAGAGAGAATCCTGGTTGGGCAACTAGTGAAAAACAGATTTCCTCCCACCCAGCTCCTGCTTCATAGCTCGGAGATCTGCCCAGAGGATTGGAACAAGCCTCAAAGACTGCAACACTCTGCCCCTGCCAAGAGACTGGGATTCAATTTAGAATAATTTATGCCTGAGGACATTCTTGAAAACAATAGAGCAATCAGCTGGCAATTAGTAGGGGCTAATCTCTCAGAGGGGTAACCAGCCAGGAGCTTAATGTGGAGATGAAGGGAAAAGAGACATAAATAAAGTATAGCTAAAACTGGACGCATCCTTGATTGGCAGGAAGACAGTGTGGATGCTGAAGTGTGGCCCTCTGAGGAAAATATCAAGATTGTACACTACAGGAGAAATAGACTTGATTGAACTAGTCCAGGCAAATCAGTAAAGAAATAGACAAACATCAGCTAGAAGAAGTCTGTGGGGATTAATATTGAGAGTTGCTACACTATATTATCTAAAATGTCCACTATCAACAAAAATTGAGACATTCACAGGAACATAAAAATGTGACCCATACACGGAATGAAAAACAGGTGTTAAAAACTACCTTTGAGGGTGCCCAGATGTTGGATGTAGGAGACAATGACTTCAAAAAATTACAAATATGTTCAAAGAAAAAAAGGAAATCATGTTCAAAACGTACAGGAAGGTATGATGGCAATGTGTTATCAGTTTAATAATACTGATGAAGAGAGATTATATTGAAAGAATCAAAAGGAAATTCTTGAGTCAAAAAAGTACAATAATCAAAATAAATTTTATAGTGTGGCTCAACAGTAGATTTGAGCTGACAGAAAATCAGTGAAATTAAAGGTAGATTGATAGATATTATGCAATCTGAAGAAGAGAGAGAAAAAATGAGGAAACAGCAGAGCTGAGAGGACCATGAACACCATTGAGCATACTAACATACTACTAATGAGAGTATCAGAAGGAAAAGAGACAAAAACAGAAAAAAGTATGCAAATAATAACTTAAAACTTCTCAAATTTGATAAAAAACATTCAAATATATATTCAAGAAACTACACAGAAGCCAAGTAGAATGAATACAAGATTCGTACCTAGAAACATCATGTTCAAAATGCTAAAAGAACAAAAAAATCTTGCAAACAGCAAGAAAACAACAACAAAAAACTCATCACATACAAGGGGACCACAATAAAATTAACGGAGGACTTATCGTCGAAAACCATGGAGGCCAAATGTCAGTGGAATGACACAACCAAAGAAATGACAAGAAAAAATCTTTCACCCAAGACTCTTAAATCCAGTAAACCTCTTTCAAAAATAATGATAGAAACATAAACAAAATCTGAGAGAATTCATTGCTAAGACACCCCTCACAGAAAGTACTAAAGGAAGTTCTTCATGCTGGAACCAAGGAAGTCCAGACAGTAATTTGAATCCACACAATAAAACAGTGATGATGTTGATAATTATTCAGGTAATGGTAAAATGCAGTATAAATGTATTTATATCTTAACATATTTAAAAATCAGTTGCATAAATAATATAGAATAATTGTATTCTTGGGCAATATAACATATAGAAATGTAATATATTTGACAATAACAGGACGAAGGAGGAAGGTGGGAACAAAACTGTGTTCCTACCTGGAGTAAGGTAATGACACCAGATAGTAACTTGAATCCACAGTAAGAAATTAAGAGAAACAGAAATAGTAATTCAGAAAGTTAATATAAGAAACTCTATAAATATATACTTGCTTTCCTCTCCTCTCTCAGCTTCTTCAAAAATATATAAAATATAAATACAGTGTTAAGTATAACAATCTATTTTTAGGTTTGTAATATATATAAATGAGAAGTGTATAACAATAAAAACACAAAATGGGCAGAAAAAAATAGAGCTACATGGCAATAAAGTTTCTATATCTCATTGGAATTAGTATAAATTTGAAGTAGATTCTGAGAAGGTAAGATGTATATTGTAAGCCATAGAACAATCATTTATAAATAACTATAAAAAGATATTGTTAAATTATGAAAGGAATCAAAGTGTTACAATAGAAAATTTCACTTAATTGAAAAGAAGGCAGTAAAGGAGAAACAGAGGAACAAACAAAATGTTAGACATATGGAAGGAATAAAACAAAATGAGAGATGTAAATCCAGTCTTACCAATAATAGCGTCAAAGATGAACAAATTGAACAATCCAATCCAAAGGCAGAGATTGTCAAACTTGATAAAAATAATCCACTACACTTATATGCTAACTATAGGAGATACATTTTAGATTCAAATTACAAATAGATTAGAAGGAAAATGAGGGAAAAAATATAAACAGCGTACAAACAACAACCGTATGAGAGAGTGACTATGTGAAGCTTAGATAAAATTGAATTTTTTTTTTTTTGAGGAAGATCATCCCTGAGCTAACTAGGGCCAATCTTCCTCTTTTTGCTGAGGAAGACTGGCCCTGAGCTAACATCTGTGCCCGTCTTCCTCTACTTTATATGTGGGATGCCTACCACAGCATGATGTGCCAAGCGGTGCCATGTCCACACCCAGGATCTGAACCGGCGAACCCTGGGCTGCCAAGAAGTGGAACGTGCGAACTTAACTGCTGTGCCATCAGGCCGGCCCCTAAAATTGACTTTAAATCAAAACAAAATATTTCCAGAGACAAGAGGGACACTTTAGAATTACAAATGACTGAACTGTGATAAAGAAAACTATTATAAGCATATATGCACCTAACAACAGAGCTTCAAAATACATGAAACAAAAATGGCAGAAGTGAAGGGAGAAGTAAGAGAATTCAACAATAGTATTTGGAGACTTCAGCATTCCACTATTGAAAATGGATGAACAGAGAATCAACAAGAATAAAGAAGAGTATAAACAAACTCTACCTAAAAGACATTTATAAAACACTATGCCCAACGACCAAAGAATGCACATTCTTCTCAAAAATACATGAGACATTTGCCAGGATAGGCAATATGCTAGAATATAATCCAAGCTTCACTAAATTAAAAAACTATTGAAATCATGCAAGGTAAGTTCTCTGATCACAACAGAATGAAATTAGAAATCAATAACAAAAGAAAACTTGGGAAAGTCAAGGTATGTTGAAATTAAATAGCACACACATAAATAAGCAATGGGTCAAAGAAAAAATCCCAAGGGAAATTAGAAAAAAATCTGAGAAGAACAAAAATGAAAGTACACATAACAGAACTTACGGAATTCAGCTAATGCAGTGCTTAAAAATTTACATCTGTGAATACCTATATTAAAAAAGATCTCAAATCAGTAACCTGACATTTTACTTTAAGGGAAATGGAAAATGATAGTAAACTAAATCCAAAGTAAGCATAAGGAAGGACATAACTGAGATTATAATGGAGATAAATTATAGAATAGGAATCCAATACAGAGTAATCAATAAAACCAAAAGTTCTTATTTGAAAAGGTCAATAAAATTGACACATCTTCCACTAGACTGACTAACAAAAAGAGAAAACTCATTATTAAAATCAGTTATGAAAGAGGGAACATAACTCTCAACCTTAGAAAAGTAAAATCAATTATTAGGGAATACTATGAACAAGCAGATGCGAATAAATATGACACTTTGATAAATTAGACAAATTTGTTAAAACACAAACAATTGGAGCTGACTCAAGAAGAGAGAGAAAAATCTGGATTGACCTATAACAAGTAAAAAGATTGAATTTAGTAATTAAATAATATATACATAAGGAAAATCAGAGGCCCAAATGGCTTCACTGGTAAATTCTACCAGGCATTTAGAGAAAAATTAATTCTAAGCCCTTAGAAACTCTTCCAAAAAATAGAAGTGGTGGGAATACTTACCAACTCACTGTATGAGGCCAGCATTATCCTGACACCAAAACCAGACGAAGGCATCAGTAGAAAGGAAAACAATATGCCATATGCTTTATGAATATACATGCAAAATTCCTCAACAACAAAATACTAACAGACTCCAGCAATGTATAAAGAGGAACCAAAGGCATGTGTGTGTGTGTGTGTGTGTGTTTGTAATGACCGAGTGGGATTTATCCCAGGAATGCAAATTTAAAATCCAGCAATCAATCAATATAATACACTATGTCAATAGAATAAAGGACAAAAGTACACATGATCATCTCAATAGACACAGAGAAAGCTTTGAAAAAATCCGACACCATTTCACAATAAAAACACTCACAAAACTTGGAATACAAGGGAACTTCCTCAAAATGATAAAGTACGTCTGAGAAATACCTATCCCTAACAGTATACTTAATGGTGAAAGATTGGACACCTTTCCCATTATCATCAGCAAATAGAAGTGGTATGAGCAGATGTCACTCATGTCACTTCTATTTAGTATTTTACTAGGCATTGTAGCCAGGGTGATCTGGCAGGAAAACAAATAAAAAGCATCAAGATTGGGAAAAAAAGAAGTAAAACTCTATTTGCAGATGGCATTATATTGTATATAAAATATCCTGAAGAATCCACTAAAAACCTGTTAGAAGTAATAAGTGAGTTCAAAGTTGCAGGTTAAAAGATCAGTACACAAAAATCAAATTGTACTTCTAACCACTAGCAATGAACAAATTGAAAATGAAATCAATAACAGTTCTGTTTACATTATTCTCAAAAAGAATATAATATTTAGGAATAAATTTAACCATGAGTGGAAGACTTGTACACTAAATACTACAAAATATTTCCGAGAAAAATTGAAGAATATCTAAATAAATGAAAAGACATCCTATTTTCATAGATTGGAAGACTTGTTAGGATGGCAATATGCCCCCAAAGCAATCTACAGATTCAATGCAATAAAAATTTTAGCCTCATTTATTTTCGGGAATTGACAAGCTGAACCTAAAGTTAACATGGAATTGCATCGGATCCAAAGTAATCAAAATAATTTTGGAAAAAGAACAAATTTGGAGGACTCAAATGCCCCCATTTCAAAACTTACTACAAGGGTGTAGTAATCAAGAGAGAACATTCAAGAGCATAGGTGTAGACATGTATGTCACTGGAATTGAATTGAAAGTCCTAAATAAACCCTCAAATTTTGGTCGATTGAGTTTGACAAGGATGCCAAGACAATCTTGTTGGAAAATAATTTTCTTTTCAATTAATGCTGCTGGGATAATGGATATCCAAATGCAAAATAATGAATTTTGATGCCTACCTTATACCATATACAAAGGATGACACTAAAAGGATCATAGAACAAAACATAAGAACTAAAACTCTTACAAGAAAACATAACAGTAGATCTTCATGACTTTGGTTTAGGTAATGGTTTCTTAGATATGACACCAAGTGCAAAAATGACAAAAGAGAGACTAGGTAAATTGATCATCAAAACTGAAAACTTTTATGCTTCAAGTCACCAGCAAGTAAGTTAAAAGACAATCCAAAGAATGAAGAAAAATGATTTGCAAGCCTTGATCTGTTAGGGGACTTGTCTCCAGACCATATAAAACGTATTTACAACTCAGTAAAAAGATAAAAAATCCAATTAAAAATGACAAGTGATATGAATAGGTATTTCTCCAAAGAAGATATACAAATGGCCAATAAGTATGTGAAATGATGCTCAACATAATTGGGAAATGCTTTGGTGACCATGAAATTCCACTTCACACCCCCTAGTTTGTCTATAATGAAAAAGACAGACAATAACAAACTTTGGTCGAGATGAGGAGATAATGGATAGCTTACATATTGTTTGTGGAAATATAAAATAGTTCAGCTGCTTTGGAAAGGAGTTTGGCAGTTCCTCCAAATATTAAACATAGATTTACCGTTTTCCTCCTAGGGATATATCAAAAAGTATTCAAAACAGCTGTTCAACCCACAACTTATACAGAAATATCGTAGCAGCATACTCACAATAGCCAAAAGGTATGAAACAACTGTCCATAAACTGAATAATGGATGAATAAAACATGGTATATTCACATAATGGAATATGAATGAAGTGTTGATATATGCTGCCACATGATGTATGATTCCTTTTCTATGAAACGTCCACAATAGGTCAATCTATAGGGACGGCAAGTAAATTTGTGGTTTCCTAAAGCTGAGAGTAGAGGAAGGAATGGGGAGTAGCTGCTAATTGGTGTGAAGTTTCTTTGTGGGGTGATGAAATTATTCTAAAATTAGATTGTGGTGATTGTGCACAACTCTGTGAATATGCTAAAATCCCTTGGATTGTACATTTTAGATAAGTGTTGTATGGTTTGTGAATTATATCTCATTACCTTCAGGAGTCACCACACAAATCTGCTGAGATATGTGTCCAGAATCAGAGTCACCAAAGAAAAGCAGTTGGGCCAAAAGCAGTCAACTGTCACAGCTCATATACCAGCAGCCAGGGAATGAGAGCCATGCAGAATCCAGTTACATCATTTTATATAGTGTTTCCTCTTCTGGTATTGCATTTTTAAAGGCGAGATACCTGCACTTCTGTCAAGAAAGAACTGTGCTTTTGGGTGTCTAAAGGAGATAGATGGGCATGAGAAAGGATGGCTGAATGCCCTCTAATTGGATCATTTAGCATTGGACAGAATCAGCCTTTTCACAATTAAATCAGCTTTCAGAGTTTCATAACTGAGTTGTAAAACTGGACTAGAATCTGTTATCTGAAGCATGGCTTTTATCATCAGACTTTATCACCACCCTCCTCTCATTTCTAATTTGTTTCCAAACATAAAGGGAGCTGTAGCAGATTGGTAATCTGCTTAGCAGCTTAAAAACAATAAAAGGAGTGAAAGGGGGAAAAAAAAAAGCAGTGTCTTGGGCTGGAGACACATGAAGTCTAGACTAGGCTGGATGTCCAAGGTGGTTGACTCACATGGCTGATAGCTGATGCCGTCTGTCAGCTGTGGCTGTCAACCAGAATACATACACACGTGGCCTCTATATTTAGCTTGGTGTTCTCAGAACATAACACACATACCAATCTATTTGTATGCTTACCTGCTCTCAGGAAAGTGTCCGTATGCCTTCACCTTTGGTTCAGTTCTGTCAAGCTCAGTCTCAATCTCTCTTTGTCTGCCCACCTCCTATCCCAAATAATTCGCAAACCATACAAAGAAACTCTAGAACAAAAACAAATATTTTCGTATTCCCCACTCTGGCTATTGTCCTATCTTTCTCCAGACTGCCACTACTCTTCAAATGTATCTTACAAATTAATTTTAATTTTGGGTTTTTATCTACCCATAGGATAACTTCTTAGTAGTAAAGTCTCTGGAGTCTGACCACCTATGATTATTGTAACACGTACAGAACTCACAGTCTTACCTTCTGATCCTTAGGTTTCTTTTTTTATTTTTATTGTCTTACATAAATGGTCAGGAACACAAGTACTGTGTTAAAAAATAATAAGTATCTTCTTTGACTTGTTCCTGATTTTAAAGGGAATGTATCTCAAGTTTGTCCATTAAGCGTGATTCTTGCTTTAGACTTTTCAGATATAACTATCATTCAGTAGGTTCTCCTTGATGCAAATTATTAGAATTCTAAAATTGAGAGAGTTATATTTTTCCTTTAAAGTCTAACATGGAGAATTGCATTTATAAACTTCATAATGTTGAAACTACTGAATTTATGATAAATTCCTGAGAAAAACCCTACTTGAAAATGTTTCTTAAATGTTATCATTGAATTTGCTTACCTAAGATACGATTTCTAGGTTTTTGGGTGAAGTAAGCCTATAATTTTATTTTCTTTTAATGTCCTTAAATTGTTCTGGAACCAAAGTTGTATACTAGCCATGTAAAATGAATTGTCAGCCTTCCTTTTGTTAAATATGATTTATTTCTGCCCCTTATTTATTTTTTCACATACTATATTTCTTGTTTCATTTTTGTTTACTTACTGCCTTGCATCATAGAGATAAAATATCATCTGCTGATGGAAGCTTAAATAACTTATGTTTATTATTCTCATTCCTCTGTCTAAAATATTAAGAAACTATTCAAATAATTTTATTGTACCACTTCTATGTCTGTCTGTAAGTAAAACAAGTATTTTATCACACTCATAAATTCTTATGGTAACTATACCCACCCACCTCATATGTTCTACATTATTTGAGGCCCATATAAGGACCAGGACATGATAGGATTTTTATTTTTAAATTTGTATTTTTAAATTGGTATGAATAGATTGAATAATTTAAAAGGGGAGTAATATAAACACATTTGTGTTTTAGAAAGTTCAAGCTTATGGCAATGTTATGGATTGTTTCAGATGATTAAAAAAAGCAAGGATTTTGGCGTTAGATTTTTCTAACAGTCAAGACCAAATAATGGTGGAAGCCTCAATTAAGACAGCGGCAGATTAGGTATGGAAAAGAGAGAAATGTTTAGAGAAAGATTTGGAAGAGTTGGAGATGGTTGCGGTGTTGAATGATATGGTGGTACCAGAAAGTCAGCTTGAAATCTTTCTTTTTCTGTCCTTATTCCTTTACTTCATTACTGTTTCTTTTGCTTCCTCATGCCCCTCCCACTTTCCCAGCCACACACGCATATACGCTCATACACGTATACGCATTTGGTTTTGACATTTTTCATCCTGAATTATCAGGGTGGCAAATCCGACTTTCCCTTTGCTTTAGTGTGTATGACCCTAGTTCCAAACATGAGAGATACTAAGAAGTGATCTTAGTAGACATTAAGGAACAAGAATTTGTTTCCTAAGAGATACTTTTCTCAGTAAGGCCTTATATTCCCATCATCTGCTTTTGTCAAATGATAAGATAGCTACATCTGCAACCAATCAAAACTTTCCACATTGCCTGAATTCCAGTCAATAGTAGCTTGACAGAGACATATTGTCCCCAGATTGGGTATTAAGGGTGGTGGCCTCCCAGTGTGAGACCCCACTTCACGATCTGTGGCAGCCAATAAGATATTGGGTAAATCAACAATCAAGCTAGACTCTTGACCTCTGTGTGCTATCAATAGGGTACTGACCTTTCATTCATTTCCTGTTTCCTCTCAGATTTTATGCACGGCCTGAGATGATTGCAGCAGTGATGGATCAGGAAGCATTTGGGAGAAGCCTATGACAGCTCAGAGCTGGATGTAGCTGATAGGAAGCTTATTTGTTGTTTTAGCAAGTATCCTTTTGCTTAAAAATAAACTTCATATTTCACCCAACATATAAAAGTGAAAGTTAATCTACATAAATACGAAAGAAATGGGTCTGAATGTAAATTCTCAAACATATTCCCTTTGCAGATGAGCAGAGGAAAAGAATATTTATGCTTTTGAATAGAGACCTCTATGGACCCTCCAAAACTAAAGATGGCTGAAGGAAAAGGATAAAACAAAATGATTTTTGTATTGGAACACAACTCTTTTTTTTATGCCTATAGGTTTTTAAATTTTTTAAAAAAAACTTATATAGAATAAAATTCCCTCTGGTGTATAGCTCTAGAACCTTTGACAAGTACATAGAGTTGTGTAACCAAGACAATCGAGATACAGAACAGTATCATTATCCCCTGCCCTCCCTATCAAATTCATTCTTGCTACTTTATAGTAAAAACCTCCCTACCCCTAACTTCTGGCAACCCTGATTTGTTCTTTGTCCTTACAGTTTTGTCTTTTGGAGAATGTCATAGAAGTGGAATTATACAGTATGTAGCCTTTTGAGACTGGCTTCTTTCACTAAGCACAATACATTTAACCTTCATCCACATTGTTGAGTCTATCAATAGTTCCTTATTTCTGAGTCCTACTGTATTGTATGGATGTACTTCCATTGGTTTATCCATTCCCCAGTTGAAGGGACATTGAGTTGTTTCTGGTTTGGGGTGATTATAAATAAAGCTGCTGTAAATGTTTGCGTGCAATTTTTTGTGTTTTCATTTCTCTAGAGTAAATACTTAGAGTTGGATTGCTGGGATATTTGGTAAGTATATGTTTAACATTCTCAGACACTGCTAAACTGTTTCTCAAAGTAGCTCTAGCATTTGGCATTCCCATCAGTATGTGAAAGTTTCAGTTGCTCCACACCCTTTCCAGCACTTGGCATTGTGAGTTTTTTGACACCAGCTATTATAGTAGGATGTAGCACTATCTCATTGTGGTTTTGATTCGCATTTCCCCACTGAATAATGATTGAGCATATTTTCATGTGCTTATTTGCCATCCATATATCTTCTTTGGCAAAGTGCTCAAATCTCTTGCACATTTTGTAATGGGTTGTTTGTTTTATTATTGTTGAGTATTGGAAATTCTATATTTATATTGAATACAAGTTCTTCATCGGATACAGTTGACCTTCCGGATCCGCATGTACTATGTTTATGATCCGCAATTGGTTAAATCTGCAGGTGAGGAACCCATGGATACAGAGGGCCAACTAAGGGACTAGAGCATCTGTGGATTTTGGTATCTGCAGGGGGTATATCCAGGGGGATCCTGGAACCAATCCCCCATGGATACCAAGGGACGACTGTATATGCTTTGTAACATTTTTTCGCAATCTGTTGAAAACAAGTGTTTAAATAATAGTATTTTTGGAGATACAAAGTAAGAAAGAGGCAGTTTAGAGGACATTAATTCGTTTGGGGTTATTCTGAGGTTTTAATACCTGAGGACATATGGTCTAGGGCAAATAATTTGGGCCAGAAGTATAAGTTGAGAATTTCTCAAAAATTAGGTGGTACTTAAAATGAATATAGGTAAAATCTGGGAAAAAAAGTTTTGAGTGAGGAAAGGAGAAGGTCAAGGACAAAGAGTCATGAGAGAAATTTCTATCTAAAGAAGAGTAGAGGAAGAAAAGTCAATAAAGGGGGTCAAGGAAAAATAACCAGAAGGACAATAAATTAGGCAACAGGGGAGTAAAGAAAGAAAAAGGAAGAGAGAGTTTTAAGAAGAGAATAACCAACTAAAGGGACAAATGTTAAAGTGTTGCCACATAATATGAGAGGAAAAATACTACATTGTATTTTCTAAGTAGGAGATCATTGTTGAATTCAGTATGTTTAGTTTAATACATAGCATCAGGATGAGAAGACAGATTGTAATGGGTTGAGGGGACTATTGTTTAGTGAACTTTGGCTGTGAAAGAAAAGACTGAGAGAAGGCTTAGGAGGTTTGCAAAACAGAAAGGGCATTTTACCCTGGAATGTAAGATATGTGACCATGTTTAGAGTTTTAAAGATGGAGGCAAGAGAGGCAAATGTACTATGAAGGTAACTAATCAAGCTTAAGCATTTAGTACTGGAAGGGAGCGTTAACAAAATGTTTTTTTACTCATATGTGTTTGTAAAAGATGCATAAGTAAGATATCGTAATACAATGTTAACACTTTCTACTATGAATCCTCCTGCACACATGCCCACTTCCAATCATGTTCGAGAGCTGAGCATATGTTGGGGATGTGGCTAAAGGAGTAAAGGAGGAGTAGAGCTGGGGATATGTCATTTGACCTGCAATTTGAAAAGATTTGTTTTGGAAAGTCTTGATAAAACAATAGGTCCCTGATTTGGAATACATGAAGTGTATCTTCTTTTGTCACCTTAATTTTTTTTATTAAAAAAATGAGAGAAAATTCAAGTAAACGTCAAGTGGAAGATGAAAAGAAAACAATGAAGATCCATAAACAGAATAGAAATAATTTTGCTACCAAGAAATAACAATAAAGCAAAACAATATAACAAAGTAACAAAAATTCAGATCATAAATAAAAATAGTAACTTATTAATGGGAAGAGAGAAATTTCTATTAGAAGTAATGAACAAGCTCTCATATCTGTCCATTGAGCCAGTTAATGAGGAGGAGCAAGCTATATGAAATAGATTGAAGTATAATTAAATTTCTTGCTGATTTGGTTGAAAATGCTGACATTAACAAATATAACATAGGACTTTTACCACCACAGTGAGGTATTGTCAGCAAAATGGCTAATGAGCATCATCATTTGAAAGATTATTTAGGATCCCTTATAGAATAAGAAAACTTGAAATGCTCTGAAAGCTTATAGTTCATTTAAAGGAGGTTTCTCAAACTTGATAAAAATCCTAAACTTTAAATAACATTACCAGTATGAGTTGTAAAGCTGAAAAATACATTTTATACCATCCGTAAAAAAAATATTCAATCACCATGCTAGAGGAAAGACTGAATAGTCATATTGTTACATCTAGAAAAGGATAAAAATTCCTTGTCATATAAAAAGAGGATCAGAATACACAGACAAATTTATAGAAAAAAGTGCTATAATGATGTTTCAAGCAGTGAATTAATAAAAATATTTCTTCCAGATTTTGTGTTTTGAGATGCTTGTCATCTTTTCACAGTTTGTTGTGATTTCCTTCACATTATAAACAAATATTCTTTATAGAATTTTATATTCAAAGTTTTGCATACTCCTTTTTAAACAAGGCCACCAAAACTGTATAAACTTCAGGACCCACAAAACTTTTGTCTACCTCTGGGAGTCGAGGAGAAAACACATGTTGGAGAGTATTGGAGTCAGGGAGAATTACTTGAATGTAATATGTATGGCTACAAAGATTGAGAGGATTAGGTGATAGGAGAGCCAACAGAAGCAACAGACTTTTCTTTAAATTTTGGCGGCTTTTAGCTTCTCAAAAAGAAGTGTCTTTTCTGGGGGTTAGGAAGCGCTGTGGAGAGCGAAGACAAGAAAGACTGTTCAGGGGCAAAGATCTCTTCATACAAATAATAAATCATGAGGATTATGGCCATACTGTTAGCTATTATTAAGTGAACAATTATACATTTTCAATTCTGTATATCCCCGACGGATCCATATCACCGGGTGTGCCAATACACAAAATCTCTAATCCTTAGAGCAAGCTGACAAATTAGCTGATGATATCCCGATTTTGTGGCTACAGAAACTGAAGATATGAAGATTAGTTGAACTGTCTAAGACCTCACAGGTAGCAAATGGCAAGATTCTGTAGTGCGCATTCTTTTTCTATACCACACTGTCTCCCCAAGTGAGGTTAAGCACATTCTGAGAAATAAATTGAAAATACATGCACCATCAAAGATTACTGTTCAATTCCTGCTACTATATGGTATTGTCTTTATTGCCTTTTCTCCATTTTATTCTTTTATACTTCAAATGAATTTCAGCATGTTTTGTTTTGGCAATTTTATTACCTCTTATATGCCAATTACAATATAAAGCATGCTACTACAATAAGAAGGAAGAACAGAAAGATTAAAGGAAAAATTATTAATTTATATTCCCCCTGTTTACTGATGTTGTGCTAGTTTTGCTGGCAAAGCCATCCGTATCACATAGCATTCCCTTTAAGTGAATCGTTATATTTGATTTTTAATTTTTATTTGAAAATGAACATTCTCCTGGAGTGAGCATCTGATCCTGCCAGTCATTTAGACAGGAAGAAAAGAAGATAGCAAATAATACTGCCATAACTTGAAGAGTCCCTCAAGAGAAAGGATCAACACTTGTACAAAACCTCTTAGACACCTGCAGGAGCACACACTTGGGTTTAGGTGAAGTTGTGGTCCTTCATGTTTTTTATTATTGTAGGCAATAAGTATCACCTTAAATTGTGTTTCCCCCCATCTGATTTTTAAAGTGCTGGATTTTATCAATTTGCTATCTTCGCTGAAGTGTCAGCAAACCAAGAGAGAATACTTGTTTGGGATTTGTGAGGGAACAGCTTAAATCTCTTTGCGGTGAAAGAGCCATTATTGTAGAGGCTGAAATAGTTTGTACTAACCAAAATGTTATGGTAGAAGGTACGGCATACACACATTATCTTTATGGGAAGGCAGTTGCTGTGTTCTAGTTCCTGTAACTTTTTTCAGACTTATTTGTGGGAAAAAAACACGTAATGTGAGATCTATACTCAAGTTTTTGAGTGTACAGTACACTATTGTTAACTATAAGCATAATGTTGTACTGTAGATATCTACAACTTTTTCATCTTCCATGGCTGAAATTTTATAGTCATTGAGTAGCGATTTCCATTTCCCTCTCTACCCAGCCTCTGGCAATGACTATTCTTTCTACATCAATGAATTTGACTACTTTAGATAGCTCATATAAGGGTAACATCATGCAGTATTTGTCCTTGACTGCTTTATTTCACTTAGCATAATGTCCTCAAGATTCGTATTGTAGCATGTAACAGGATTTCCTTCATTTTATGGCTGAATAATATTCCATTGTATGTGAATACCACATTTTCTTTATCCAGTCATCTGTCAATGGACATTTAGATTTTTCCACCTGTTGGCTATTGTGAATTGTACTACAATGACCCTGTGAGTGCAGATGTCTCTTCAAGAACCTGATTTCACTTATTTAGAATGAACACCTAGAAGTAGGATTGCTGGATCATATAACAGTTCTATTTTTAATTTTTTGAGGAACTACCATCCTGTTTCCCATAGAGGCAGTGCCATTTTACATTCACATCAACAGTGCACAAAGGTTCCAATTCCTCCATGTCCTTGCCAACACGTTATCTTTTCTGTTTTTTTTTAAAGTATCCGTCATAACAGGAGTGAGGTGATATCTCTATGGTTTTCCTTTGCATTTCCCTGATGATTAGTGATGTGAGAAATTTTTCACATGCTTGTTGGCTGTTTTGTATGTCTTTGGAGAAATGTCTATTCCAGTCCTTTGCCCATTTTCTAAGCAGATTATTTTTTTGCTATTGAGTTGTAGGAGCTCCTTGCAAAGTGTGGAAATTAATCCCTTTTCAGATATACGGTTTGCAAATATTTTCTCCATCTCATAGGTTGCTTTTTCACTCTGTTGATTTACTTTGGTGTGTGGAATCTTTTTCATTTGATGTAGTTTCACTTGCATTTTTGCTTTTTCCATCTGTGTTTTTGGCGTCATATCCAAGAAATCATTGCCAAGACTAATGTCATAAAGATTTTCCACTATTTTTCTTTGAGGAGTTTTATACGTTCAGGTCTTTTGTGTATGCTTTTATCCCATTTAGAGTTGATTTTTGTGTATGGTGTAAGATAAGAGTCCAATTTCATTCTCTGACCGTGGATATCCAGTTTTCCCAATACGACGTGTCGAAAAGAATATCTTTCCCCGTCGTGTATTATTGGCACCCTTGTTGAAAGTCAGTTTAACGTATAAACACAGGTTTGTTTTTGGGCTCTGTTATGTTCCATTGGTCTATATGTTTTTATCATACTGTTTTGATTACTGCATCTTTGTAATATGTTTTGAAATCAGGAAGTGTGAGGACTCCAGCTTTGTTCTTTCTCAAGATTGTTCTGGCTATTCAAGGTCCTTTGTGGTTCCATATAAACTTTAGGATTTTCTTTCTATGTCTGTTAAAAATACTATTTGCATTTTTTTTGAGGAAGATTAGCCCTGAGCTAACATCGTGCCCATCTTCCTGTCCTTTCTATGTGGGACACCTACCACAGCATGGCTTGCCAAGCGGTGCCATGTCCGCACTTGGCATCCAAACTGGTGAACCCTGGACTGCTGAAATGGAACGTGCACACTTAACCGCTGCACCACCAGGCCGGCCCCAAAGAGTACTATTGGGATTTTGATAGGGGTTGCACTGAATCTGTAGATCGCTTTAGGTGCTATGGACATTTTAACAATATTAAGTCTTCCAAACCAGGAACATGAGATGTATTTCCATTTTGTATCTTGAATTTCTGTTAGCAAAGTTCTGCAGTTTTCAGTGTACAAGCATTTTACCTCCTTCATTTCTTCCAAGGTATTTTACTCTTTTTGATGTGATTGTAAATAAGATTTTCTTAATTTCTTTTTCAGGTTATTCATTGTTAGTGTATAGAAATGCAATTTTATGTTGATTTTGTATTATACAACTTTATTGAATTAGTTTTAACTTTTTAATGGAATCTTTAGGGTTTTCTACGTGTAAGATCATGTCATCTGGAAACAGATAATTTTATTTCTTCCTTTCCAATTTGGATGCCTTTTATTTCTTTTCTTGTCTAATTGCTCTGGCTAGGACTTCCAGTACTATGTTGAATAGAAGTGGTGAGAGAGGGCATCCACTGCCTTGTTCCTTATCTTAGAGGAAAAGCGTTCAGTTTTTCACCATTGAATATGTTACCTATGAGCTTTTCATATATGGCCTTTATTCTGTTGAAGTAATTTTCTTCTCTTCCTAGTTTAAGAGTTTTTATCACAAGTCGGTGTTGAATTTTGTTGAAAGCTTTTTGTGCATTTACTGAGATGATCATGTGATTTTTATCCTTCCTTCTGTATAGTATGTACTCGTTCTAATATTTTCTATTAATTTGATTTTACTAAGAATGAGGAAAGGTAGGTAATATCACTAGTTGACATGTAAGTAGAAGACATAAGATGTGAAATAGTAAAAAGTGATATAGGGACCAATTTAAAAAGTGGTATACTGGGGCTGGCCCAGTAGCGTAGCAGTTAAGTGCACACATTCTGCTTCGGTGGCCCGGGCTTTGCCGGTTTGGGTCCCGGGTACGGACATGGCACCGCTTGGTAAGCCATGCTGTGGTACACGTCCCACATATGAAGTAAAGGAAGAGGGGCACGGATGTTAGCTCAGGGCCAGCCTTCCTCAGCAAAAAGAGGAGGATTGGCAGCAGATGTTAGCTCAGGGCTGATCTTCCTCAAAAAAAAAAAAATGATATACTATAGACAAGAATACTTTTGAGCAAACCTGTCTTGATTCAACTGGTTACTCTATTATCATACAAATCTAGGTTTGGACAAAAACCAAAACTCTACAAATATTATGGGAATAAGATGTTTAATGGGAGATAGAGCTTGTGGTAGATGGTAAAAATTGCCAGACTTTCTTCCACTCCTCTATCTCTGCCCTCATCTGTTAACTCTGGGCTTGGCCATTTGAGCTAATAAATTCAGCCTACATTTTGTTGAAGTGGAGTTTGTTCTTTGTTGTAGTATGTTCCTCCAATTTATTTACATTTGTTTAGGCACCAGGGTATGATTTGAATGTTGAATCTTTGTACTACAGCAAATGTGAATTCTTTAACCAGTTTATTTGTTAGAATAGAGAACTAGCCTTGCCACCAATAGCCCTGTGTTTTGCAGTGGTGTCCATCAGCCCTCCTTGTTCCATGCAACAAAACAAGTGATAATATCAAAGGTAAACTTATTCATAGATGGTTCTGCCAGGCTAGAGATAAATATACTCTAAAGTTAGTTGACCTTAAGCATTGAAGTTTCTTTGATAATACTTTGACATAGTTCTTATTAAAGATTATTTAATAATACTTAAGTAGCAAGAGATTTTTAGGTAGAGCGTTATTTCAGAAGAGCTTTCCAAATGTTCTGAAGAATCATTGTATCTGAAGGCTGTGCAGTAGCTCACACAAGTATATCAGAACCTCTCACTTTTGGACAATATAGATATATTATGTCAATTATTTCCATTAAAATTGGAAAGATTGCTTTGATTCATTAATTTCTACCTTCGTTTAACAGGTACTACTGTGTTTAAGGCATTCTGTTAGGCTCTGTGGTGGATATAAACACCAATAAGACCCAGAAAATTCCTTTAAGAATAGGAAAATGGTTATCTATACAAAAAGTACTCTTATACAGGATAGAAAATATCATATCATTTGCTTGAGAGTAATGAGCGGTCGGAGGAAAATGACAGCTTACCATTGCGGGGATCTTGAATCCTTTCATGGAGAATGCGACATGTGAGCTGGGCCTTAAATATTGGAGAGAATTTATTTTTAAAGCAAGAGAAACAAAACAAGGAATTTCTATGGGGAGAGAAGAGCACGAGGGTTAGGTAGATAAGCCTGGAGTGTACAGTGAATAGTAATTCCATAAAACTATACATAAGTCTCTTGGAAGGAGCTATGGGAGGGTATACTTTAGGTTGAAATCTGAAATTTTAAGGTTTTGTATTGAAATTTAACATGTTATTGTACGGTGAGAGGAGACTGAGCACTGAAATGCTGCCTCTCAACAATAATTTGTTCCTTTGCTGTCAGGAATTTTGTAAAACAGCTGGGTCTCAGTTTAGTGTAAAATGAGGCAGACTGATCTAAAATATCTTTAAATTCCCTTCCGCATCTAAAAGTATGATTGTTACCTTTACTCAGTAAATAACTGGGAACGAATTAAAAATCCAAGAGTAATACAACCAGACCTGTGATTAAGGAAGTGATTTCTAATGGTTTGGAAGAATTTAGGAGTGGGTTGATACAGGATCAGGAATTTGACATAGTAAGAAGAGCAACATTCTGTGTAAAATGCAAGAAGACCAAAGAAGGTTAAAAGAGAGGGATGGATGGATAAAATAGAAAATGCAGGCATAGAAATGAGAGAATACTTCAATTATACTTTAGTATCAAAAATAGGAATCTGATAAATATCTCTTTTTAAAATGCCCATATTCATTTTAAATATTACACTACAATGTCTTGGTATTTATTATTCTTCATGATTTAAACTTTAAAAAAAACTCTTAATGCTTTCTGTACAAACCATGTTGAAAACAAATTGTTTATTTCCACTAGAAGAGATGGCATATTCATATTATTACTGAGAAGACAGGTGTGGGATATAACTGTGGGTTGCAAACGCTGGGGGACTTTTTGAAAGTCTTTTTTGAATGCCTCGTTGCCATCTCCACAGTGATTGCTATCCACAAGAGTTTGAACAAATAGGCAAAATAGGATAACTTAAGTGGAATGTGCCTTACTAAAAAATGATACAGTAGAAATATCAGCATAAGTGCCTGTAGAATTGCTGGATAGTTTTCAGGAGAGGTCAATGTGTCTTCATGAATACTTCCTATAAATGTGATGTGATAAAAGAATTTAGCAGAAAATAAAATATATGTCTAAATATTTTTTAAGTCATATAATTAGTGTTTGTAATGGATATATAGTGTAAATTCATACCTCATATTTAAAACTTTGGCAACGAATTTTTCAGGAGATATTGATTTTTTTAAAATCTCAAGCGAAAAAGGAATATTCACATGGTGATACTTCATATTGATTCTTACTATTAAGTTAAAAGAGTAGTTCTCAAACCACAGTCATGGAGAAGTCTTGTTGAAACATAGATTTCCTGGTAGCAATCCCAGAGTTTCTGATTCAGCAGATCAGGGGTGTGGCCTAAGAATTTGCATTGCTTGCAAGAGTTTTGTTTACTGACCTTTGCCACTAAAGACATTTAAATGTGGAAAGATCATAAGATGTAATAATTTTGCCTTATTGTAGGATGTACTCATCCCCACCCGGCCCCCTCATTAAGATGTAGAATAGTTTTGAAGTCGTTGTGTATTTTCCAGGCATTAGACATTTTAAAAATCATATATGTAATTTGGAGAACTTTCTAGGCTACCTAAAGACAAAGTTATGTCACTTCTTACACGGATATTTACAATTTTAAATATTCTTCATGGGGCTTCACTGATTCTTTGTAAATATGATAGAGTAAATCTAACCTTCAACGTATACTATTTACTTACACTGAAGATGAGTGTTAGTAGACAAAATTTTAATTCTAAACCCTTAAAACAGGTCTACAGGCCAACATCGTAACACAAGGATGAGAAAGCTCAGGCAAAATAGGTGACGTGTATTTTCATATATTTGCTCTCATTCTCTCCCACTTGGAAAAGTCATTTGTTTCTTGAAAGATAAAGGATATCTTTCGCATTTTAATGTCTTTATAGCAATGTAGTAATATCATTCATTTTTATTGCTTTACTTTTTGTTGTATGTTGCAGCAGTGATTACCTTACTTTACAAAGGAAACCAATCAACATTCTGATTGACGTATTTACTATATTTTATCTCCAGTATTTCAAATGTAGATAGCATCAGTTCCATGGTATATAAAGTTTTGATTTTATTAAAAATGGAAAAAAAATTTAGAGTTATACTACTTCTATGATTTTTATTTTTCAATAAATAATATAGCCACATGATTCAAAATTTGAACGTTACAAATGGGTGGTATGTCCCTCTTCACTTCCCTCAACCAGTCACCTAGTTCCCATCCCCAGGGATAAACAAGGTTACCAGTTTCTTCTCTATCGTTTTACAAATATAGAAGAATTCTGACTATATAATCAAATCTAAATTAATATCTTTCCATATTTAACATGATAGGCTATATGATATACACTCTTCTGTACTTTTTTTTTCACTAAAAAATATATCTCGGAGATCATTCCATAGCAGTGCATAGGAATTCCCTCAAACTTAGGACAGTATCGTATTTCATTGTCTAGATATACCATAATTTATTTAACCAATATCTTATCAGTGGATATTTAGGTCACTTCTGATCTTTTGCTAATACAAACAATGCTAAAATAAATTACCTTTTACTTATGCCATTTCACATTTGTGCATGTATATCTATATGACGAATTCCTAGAAGTGAATTTGCTAGGTCAGACTGTGTGTGTATGCATTTTTTATACTTTTATATCCCAATCAATATTATATGAGAGTGCCTTTTTCCCCTTATGCTTATAAACATTGCATGTCAGCAAGCTTTCAGATCTTTGCCAATCTGATTGTTGAAAATGCCCTTCAGTAGAATCTCAGTTTTCATTCCTTCCTTTTTGAGAGATTTAGTAACTCTTCATATGCTTAAGATATTTTTATTTTCCTTTCTTGGAACAATTTCCTTTGCTATTTTTTCTCTTGCATAGTTAATCTGATTTTTTTTTTATTGTAGGTCTTTATGTAATGGGAAAATTATCACTTCATGAAATAGGGTGTTATTAGAGGACAGCTTATATTACTGTATCAAAAATGCCCCAAAATAGAGTGGTTTAAATGAGCTAGAAGTATTTTTTTTCTCTTGTGATTCTCCTAGAGACAGAGAGTCCACAGATCAACATGTGGCTCACACTTCTGGGCCCAAGTTGACAGCTATAGTTCTTATTATCTCGAGAGATGAAGAAGAACGGAGAGGTCTGGGGGAGTCTACTCACAATTTTTTTTTTGAGGAAGATTAGCCCTGAGCTAACATCTGCTGCCAACCTTCCTCTTTTTGCTGAGGAAGACTGGCCCTGAGCTAACATCCATGCCCATCTTCCTCTACTTTGTATGTGGGACACCTACCACAGCATGGTGTGCCAAGCAGTGCAATGTCTGCACCCGGGATCTGAACCGGTGAACCCCAGGCCGGCAAAGCGGAACGTGTGCACTTAACCACTGCACCACCAGGCCGGCCCCTAGGCACAATTTTTTTTAAGGGCACTATACTGTGCCTTACTCTTAGTCAAACCCTGTTGGCCAGAACTTTGATTAAGGCCATATTTAGATGCTCAGGAGTCTAGAAAATACAGCTTTTCAGTTGGCAGCCTTGTGAACGGTGAAACTAATGCTATAGAATAAGGGCACACTGGCTTAGGGTGAGACTTATCAATTTGCCTCAAGTGGATCAAAAATATAATTTTTCTGGGGCTGGCCCCGTGGCTGAGTGGTTAAGTTTGCGTACTCCACTTCAGCAGCCAGAGATTCACTGGTTCAGATCCTGGGTGGGGGCCTACACATGGCTCATCAAGCCATGCTGTGGCAGCATCCCACATAGAATAACTAGAATGACATACAACTAAGATATACAACTATGTACTGGGGCTTTGGGGAGGAAAAAATAAAAGCAAAATTGACAACAGATGTTAGCTCAGGGTCACTCTTCCTCACCCAAATATATGTGTGTGTGTGTATATATATATATAATTTTGCCACTTATTCCTTTTGCTTGTTGTACGTGTGCAGGATTGTATCCTGCAAAATGGTAGTTTATTTATATATCTGAATATGTCAATCTTTTTTTATGATTTCTGGATTTGGCATCACCTTTAAAAGCACCTTTCTCATTTTGTGATTATCTGTGAAAATCTCCTATCATTTCTTCTAGTAAATCTTATGGGAGTGTTGGCAGCGGTCCCTGCTGTTTCTGCTTCCTCTTCTCTATCTTGTTCTTCCTCTCTTGACATTTGAAATTTAAAATATTAAATTATTAGTTTCTTTGTCAGTCAAAATGCATGACACCAGAAATAACATTTATATTCTTTATCTTTGGTATTATATATCCACATACATTCTAGTCTTAAATGTTTTCTAAGATGTATTCCATTTGTTTTATCATTTTTCATGGACAAGTTTCAAGATACATTGAACTCCACTGTTTTTACTACATTTGTGTTCTGAATCTATGGCTCTTTGGAAATTAAAAAAGAACTGGTGGAATATAAGAAAGCATATATGATAGCTTAGGGAAAGACACAGGAAAGAGAGCTTGAAATGTTCATTAAATTGTATTAATAATTGAAATAAAAGTAATATACTTTGTAAAAGGTGATTTAATGACTTGGAAAATTTAATTATGGTGATCTGATTAAATTAAAGTGTCACAAAACATTGGTACCATCAGAATTGATTTGTGAGCACCATTGCAATTTTAGATTGATGAAGCTACAACAGGAGATGAAATAATTTTGTCCTCCAGTAAAGAGTCAAAGGACTGAATTTGCAATGCAAAAATATATATCACAATAACTTGACACTGCCTTCCTACTTCTCTTTCCCTCTCCCCTCTCTCCCTACCCCACCATCCCTCCCTCCCTTTTCCTCTCTCTCTTTTGCTTTTCCTTGCTTATTTCCATCTCTTCCCCTTTATTCTCTTACATTTTGTGCTGATTCACTACTTCTATCATACACTGATTTTTCTTTTTGGAAATTAAGTTCTTTAATATTCTATGTGTGTATCTGAGGAGGAAGATTAGAGTGGCCACCATCACAAATCTCATTACCTTTCAAAAGAACACCTTTGACTCCTTCCTGAAAGATTATGTTTGCTATTTTATGTGTATATATATATATGTGTGTGTGTGTGTGTTTGTGTATATATACATTATATTTTGACACAAGTCTAAATGTAGCTTAATTATAACTGACTTTCAATATCAATTGACATGTGCTAATCTTGGCTTTAAAGTCAAACAAAGAATTGTATATTCCAGTGTTTCACTTTGTTATCTATGGGTCAAGTATTTTAAAATATAATTTTTAATACTTAAATGTTAATCTTATGCTTAGATTTTTATTGTGATAAAATATTTACACTTACCATTTTAATCATTTTTAAGTGTACAGTGACATTAAGTACATTCACATTGTTATGCAACCATCATCATCATTCCTCTCCAGAACTTTGTCTTCCCAAACTGAAACTCTGTACCTATTAAGCAATAATTTCCCATTACCTCCTCCCGCTAGAGCCTAGTGACCACCGTGATCCTTTCTGTCTCTGTGAATTTGAGTACTCTAGGTACTTCACATAGGTGGAATCATACAGTATTTGCCTTTTTGTGACTGGCTTATTTCCTTAAGCATATCCTTTGAGGTTCATCCATGTTATAACATGTGTCAGAAGTTTCTTCCTTTTAGTGCTGAATAATATTCCATTGTATATATGTACCACAATTTGTTTATCCATTCATCCATCTATGGACATTCAGGTTGCTTCCACCTTTTGGCTGTTGTGAATAGTGCTTCTATGAACAAGAGCATACAAACATCTGTTTAAGTTTTTGCCTTCATTTCTTTTAGATATATACCTAGAAGTGGAATTGCTGAATCATATGCTAATACTATGTTAATTTTGGAGGGAACCACCATACTGTCTTTCATAGTGGCTGTACCATTTCTCATTCCCACCAGCAGTGTACAAGGGTTCCAATTCCTCCACATCTTTTTTAGCATTTGTATTTTCTGGGGTTCTTAAAAATATATAATAGCCTATTAACTGTCATAAAGGGTGTGAAGTGCCCTCTCATTGTGGTTTTGACTTTTACTTGCCTAATAATTAGTGATGTTGAATATCTTTTCATGTGCTTATTGACTATTTGTATATTTTCTTTAGAAAAATGTCTTTTCAAGCACTTTGCATTTTTTAAAATTGTGTCACTGGGTTGTTTGTTTTGTGTCATTTTTGAGTCATTGAAGTTCTTTATTCTGGAAATTAACTCCTTATTCAATATATTTTCTCCCATTATATGGGTTACCTTTTCACTCTGTTGACAGTGTCCTTTGATGCGTAAAACTTTAAATTTTTATGCAGTCCAATTTATCTATTTTTTGTTGTTGTTGCTTGTGCTTTTGGTGTCATTTGCAAAAATCATTGCCAAATCCAATGTCATAAAGCTTTTCTACTATGTTTCCTAAGAGTTTTGGAGTTTTAGCTCTTACATGTATGTCTTTGATCCATTTTGAGTTAATTTTTGTACATGGTGTATGGTAATGGTCTAATTTCACTTTTTGCATGTGGATGTCATTTTCCCAACCCGACTTGTTGAAAAGACTCATGCTTATCTTCACATATGTGTCGAAGTTCCATTTTCCATTTTTTAAAGCACTGAAAGGTGAAAAAAATTCATCCCCTCATGCAAGTGATTTCTTTTTCTTTTTACTAGTATTTCAGAAACTTTTAAATCAGCTTTAGAGATCAAGAACTCAGTTGTGTGCTAGTAATTTTAGACATGGAATAAGCCATTCTTGAATGACAAAACCAATTATTGCTACAAATGCTATTCTGAACTCTCAACTCTGTTCACCATTGTTACCTCTAACACTGAAGTATTAACAGAAGAAAGGAGAGAAAGAGATGATATATAGATTGAGAGGTATGCAGGCAGGTAGGTTGAGAATAGGCACTTGTGTTAGATTAGCATTGTCCTCATCCTACGTTAGTGAAGAATCATAAACCACATAGTTCTTTAGCCTACACTGTCTGAAAAATGGACCTGGATAAGTAAAAATAAAATAAAAATGACATTTTATTTTTAAAATGCCTCTTTTTAAACAAAAGGGAGCATTTCTTTGCATTACTTACAGACTATCACACAGAAGATACTGTAGCTTTGGGGGACATGCATGTCATCAGGGCCTCTTTGCTCTCATACCACCTCTCCTTCCACTAGAAACAAAACATTTGGGGGAATGTAGGGAGGTGAAATAGACAGTGAACCAGAGTCAGCAGGACAGTAAGACCTATGAAGCTCAGAACACCTAGGAAAATGCTACTGAAGTGGCGCACAATCAATATTGGGCCTGAGGCATATGGCAAAGAGGAAAGATGCAGTAGGTAGGTATAAACGGTCCAGTGGATGATGAAGGAGCAGTAGGAGGTGTCTAGCATGGACTTTGTCTTAGCATGGGCTTTGTACACTCTAAACAAACAGTCCTGTAGCAGTCTAAGAGAACAGGAACCATATAAACCTAGGAGCAGTTAGATTTATATTTTGAAATGATAGAAATATACTTATTTAAAATTATCTCCTGATGCCGAAAGAGTCAGTGTGCAAAGTGACAAAAACCTACATTGAAAATTATGGTCAATAAGATAGGGAGTCAAACTCTGGTCACCCTATTCCCTGGCCATTTCACTGTGTATAAATTCATTTTTCTTTACCTACGAAGTGGCAAGAAGCACATTTAGAGTATAAAGGAATAACCCAAGATAATAGATGCAAATCTCACTGTAAAGTACCAGCCCATAGATCAATGATAATTGGCATGCATTGTTGTGATTTCCAGACAAACAAACAAGAGAATTTTGTCAGCATTGTTACAAACAGTACATTGCATGTGAACTGATCCTTTAAGTACACAGCCACAACCAAGCTTAAAGTGGATAAATCAGTATAATGAAATCCATATTGTGCACCAGTACAGAAACAGGACCACCCTGAACTTCAAACAGAAGATGGAAAATGATTTTAGAAAATAGTTACTAAAAATAGTACCCACTTTCAATATTTTTTAAAGTGCTAGTTCTTAAGCAATAAAACATAAAAATGCCAAAGGATAACTTAAATTGACTGTATAATGCGTGAATTTTGCACTGCCCATCCCTATATGGGCCATTCCTGTCCTGACTTTTAAAGCTAAATTTGAGCATTTCAAATTTTTATCTTTTGGAGTACTTTAGTTTTAGATTTTTTCCTTCTATTGTTTAGAATCTCTTAAACATGTCGGTATAACAGTTAGCTGTCCTTCATCGGGTATAAGTATTAGGACCCAAGGCTTCCCTTCATAAGGCTTAAATCTGAATAAAGAACGAGGAAACCCCCAGAATCTTAAAAAAAACTTAAATGATAGAGGAGTCAGGGCCAATTTAGAAAAGCACTCTTACTCTTACCTTAGAATTCTACTTTGGTAAATATTAACATTTGACCAGTTAGTCACGCTAACACCACCTTTTCAATCATTACCCTTTTGTATATAGTAAGTGTTACAAGATGAGCGTCACATTTGATAAAGCAGACTTCAAAAAACGTTTATTAGAAAGTGTGCCTTCATTTCAATACCAATTTAAACTCAGGAAAAATGAACACAACGTCTTGCAACTGCTGTTGATATACAGTGGTGGAGAATAGTTTCAAAGGCTAAATTTTCTGATTCCCGGCATGACTTCTGTTCCTGGCAATGAGATAAGCAATTAAGACAATGAGGACAATTCCTGAAAGATCACCACCAATGGCAACAGAACTCAGCATGTTATTTTCATCTGATTGACATTCTTCCACAGATCCAAACTTGTCACTTTCGAACTTGAAAGCCTAGACCCATCCAAACTTTGAATATGTTGACTGAAGACGTATTTGTGACTTGAACGTTTTCCTCAGGATTACGCTTATGAGAATTTCCAGTGGTGGCTTGAAAGGCTCTCAGTGATTCATTAGAAGCTTTAATAGTGGAATCTCTGCTGTCATGTAAAGTTGTATTTAACTGGATTCCCTGTAGGAAAGCAGGCTAGAATTTGCATTCATTTCAAAACTGAAGATAAGAGTGACATTTTCACTGCAGAGTTCTAGTGATACTAAATGAGAATTATAGCTCACTGTCTTATTTGGATTGATATTGAATGCTCTTGTCACAGTCACCTTAGAGCTTTTCTCGTAAGTGGTGATCAGTCATCAGCCCATGCTACAAGCAGACCAGTTGCATTTGTGCCACGCATATTGTGCTTCTAAGCAGATGAACATTTCTGGGGAAGTGGTGGGCTTTGGCCTTGGAGGTGTCGTTGAGAAAGGCTCTTCTTGCTTACACACTATTTCTTCCTTGTTGAAGTTATTTGAAAGATATTCCTGGATAGTTACTTCATGTAGTTTAATAGTTACATTATTCATGTGTATCTGGTTGTCTCTGACACGTGTGTATTTTTTATCTATGTGTACTTGATGTCAGGTATGGATTCCATAATCTTGTTTCCTTTTGCCCTTGCATTGAGAGAAATAGTTATGTCTGACAAGTTATAAGCAAAACCTAACAGTTGGATACTGTATGATGCTGTATTTCTTATGAAATTGAGGGTCAACGTATATTTTTCTTCAAAAGCAATCACTGTATTGGCATCAGAAGCATTCTCTTTGCCACCACAGCTACTACTCAGTATTTCTGCATTTGATGGTGGATTCAAGGTCACATTTTTATCACCACTTTTGTATGATAATTGCTCAAGAAGGCAGCTTGAGAAGTTGTCCATTGGGCAAGCTGATCAGTAGCCATTTTTCTCCATAAACACTGCAGATTTACTATGCATCAGTCCTGCAAGCAGAAGCAGGAGCAATTGTTTTCCCCAAACACTCCCCAGGGCTGCCAGGGACACAAGGGGTGGGGCAGGAGGCCCAGGTAGGTTTTACCTGCACCTCCACTATCTGCCTACATTTGGAAGTTAGGGAATAGGCAAAAAGACCAGTACTCCAGGGGTTAGGACTTGTCAGGAAAAGAAGCTTGCCAGCAAAATGGAGACACACCCTGCTACTTGGGCCCCACAGGCCAAGATGGAGACCTGGTGGCACAGATAGCTTTACCTGTCCTGTGACCACCATCACGTGCACTCCCCATTGTGAGGGTTTTGTTACCAATTTTAAGCTTTCAAACTTAGATAAGCCTTCTACTCCAGTGCGGCTGAATTGGTGAGGTTTTTCTTTCTTGCCATAACCTAATATTTAGCAATGCAAGCTGCTAAAGGATTGAAATACTCTATTTTGCCTTTTTAAATAGTCATTGACCAGATGGTTACTTGGCTTATTGTGGTGATCACTTTGCAATGTATACAAATGTTGAACCACCTGAAACTAATACAATATTGTATGTCAACTATACTTCAATTAAAAAATCTTTGCACATAACATAAATAGTCATTGACAATAATGACATTGTTTCTGCAACTGCCTTATTATGCTTCTCCTAATTCTCTTGGTTCTTCCAGAAGCTAACTCTAATTCGGATCTTAATTTGCAGAATAGTTATTAAAGGCTGGCCTGGTGATCAAACCCTGTGTAAGGGAAGAGAAGGAAGCAGGATAAGTCTAGTTGTTGTGATGCTGGGCCTCAGCTATCACCAGGGGAGAGCTCTGGAGAGCCAGGGTCAATGCACATTGAGCCTAAAAGGCCAGTACCTTACGGTCCTGCTTCTATCAGTCATTGGAATTGGGCTGACCTGGTAAGGGTATAACCTTGAAAAATGTGTCTCTTTACAGTAGAGGCATTCCTGAAGTGGATGATAGATGAAAGCTGGGGCCAAATGTCCTTCCTTAAAGAAGGATCTTGGTGGTTCATTGCAGTTATCATATAAGTAATGCTGTGAAAATTTGACACACCAAAATATAGGCTGACTTGAAGTAGGTCTGGTTTGTTTGTTTTCAAAGATAATTTGAAAACTATTATCTTTGATTTTGCAATTAAAAAATAAAGTTTCCCTTAGTTTAGAGGTAGAGCTATGTGTTATTATATAGTACTGCTTTATTTTCTTCTAATATCTTCATTGATTTAATGATATAAACAAATATCGACATCCATGATTTTAAATCTATGCCATATGTGTCCTCCAGGGATGTATAGTCCCATTCTTTTCATTTATGGTAACCTAAAAATAACAGGAGACAAAAGTAACAAGGTTCTCATTTACTTAGAATTAGTGTTCAATTGAAGACTTCATGTTGATTCGCTCTTGAATTATGTTCTGTATTTGCATGGCTTTGTAGAACATGTTTTGGAATATATATTTTCCTTTCTTAAATATGACTATAGCTTTTGTTATTCATTTGATGCTTATTAGCAAATGTTAGGCTAAACTAGGTGCTCTATAGACTTATTTATATAAGACTTATTGCCATGGTAACTAAGTACTTCTCATTTAGGAAATAGACCAAATTAGGGGAGGGGGAGAAAGAGTAGCAGCCCAAGGAATCCTTGACCACATGACCACATTAAGAGCCTATTTGCCTAGGAGTGGAAAGGGAAAAATAGGGAAGTAATTCTCTGGTCTCACAGTAACTCCTAGTAGCTATTCCTGGGTCAAATTATTAAAGAATCAGTCATGTGGCAAAAATGAGCTTGTCTTAGGGTTTTATAATACTTTATGATATACATGGTCTGTTTGCCAAATAAACCGCTCAAAAGAGGACTGAACATAAGAATTGAACAAAAATCATTGTTCTTTGCCACTAAATGCAAATATCAACCCAATGTCATGTAACATTTATGAAAGATATGGTAAAGTCTCTTACCTTTGTTCAATGATATTTTCAATGAAGAGATTTTATTCATTCTTAATTAACTTAAACTTCTAAATTGGTGGCAAGTTATTAATGTAGAAAAAAAGAAATTTCACTAACCAAATGTTGCATGTTAAAACACATTTTGACATTTGAAATGGAATACTTTAATTTGGTAACGCAGTCGTGAAGGATTTTTGAAGGCTAAGTTAATTATTTGATGTTTTCTCAAGCAGTGAAATCAACTGTGTGGCAAGAAATGGGTTGTTTCCTTCGGTGTACACGATAGGACCATCATAATGTAGTTAATTCTTATGAGGTGGTAGTCGAAGCAAGTCAATGATTCCTTTCTATAGCAAATGATTTTGTGTAGAATGTATTAGGAGAGGTCATAACATCATTAGTGCGAGCAAAATAATCATGAGGAACCCGTTACAGGGTTACCTAGCAGGTACTAGCTTTATTTCTTCATGAATATTTTTCCTTCTCCATATGTGGCTGAGTTAGGACTTAACGCTATTTGCAGTTTGAGTGTTGATCCAAAAAGATTTTTAAAGAGTTTAATGTATTGATAAGTGATCCTTATAAATGAAAGCATCAGTAAATCATTTGCTACCATAGAATGACTTTTAAATGGTTAATATTGTGAGTATTTGGAATGCAAAATGCACTGTGTTTTGCTTTACTGTAGTCTATTTTGATTTACTTTCGGTCAATTAAGGTGATGAAGTTTACACAGAAAACCCTAGTGGTTAACGATTTGTCTTGGCCAAATGTTTGTTTAGTTTCTGTTAGTGTTATTTTTCATTGTAATAAAGTTACTGAGACACTCATTATCAGAGTGTTTTTATTTTATAAATAATTTATGTATATACATACATACATACCACATATACACACATATGTATATTTATAATATTTCTCAGAGAGTCCTCACCCTTGTGTTTAAATCTTTATAACACATCTGAGAGAATTTACTTTAACAAGTTTAAAATTGCAAAAAGAATTATTAAATACTTGTGGGAGGTATGTGGGAAGAACTAGGAAAAAACCTGATTCACGTGGTTACAATACTGCTAGATATAACATTTCCTAGATTCCCAATGTTTTCACCATAATTTAGGATATATCTTGTGAAAAGAGCTGTAATCAGTGAATATCTGTGTGGAAACACATAGTTATACATGCCGGTTTTTGTCATTGCTAAATATTTTCTTGAAAATAGTGAAATACCTGTCTCTAGTGCTGATGTGTTATCCTGTTACATCAAGCATATCAGTTATTATGTAAAAATTACAAAGAAATTTTAGTACCTCAAGACGACATTTTTTTTCTCCCTCACACCAAGTCTCTGTGGCTCTTGGCAACAATAGAGGGCACCTACCCTCCAAGTGAAGGCTCAGGGATACACCTCACAATTAGCATGTACTTCCATGAATACAATGGCAGAGGAAGGGCAAGATCAAGAGAAACATGTAAATTCCAGTTGCATTTTGTTGGTCAAGTAAAGCAAATTTCGCAATCTTACCTAACTTCAGTTGAGTGGGAAGGTTGTATTTGCTGTGGTTCTGGAGGGGGGAAAGCATGAGGTGATGGGGAAATCACTACTGCCTCCCACATCAGACATCTTTGGTTTCAATGGAACACACCAGGAACTTCCAGGAAAATGGAAATTAACTTTATTATTGTTTTAATACATACACTATTTACAGAAGGTACAACATAGCATTTCTTTGACTCTGTTTGACTAGTTTTTGCTGAAGTGATAATGCAGAAAAGCCAAATGCATGCAGGCTCTTTGAAGTGAATACAAAAACCATTAATAGAGATTATTATCTTTTTTACATGGCATGGCCTACTTCTTTCTTCACGGGGAGACACCTATTAAATCACAAATGAGTCAATCTGGGAAATAGAAAAATGGAAGCCATGTTTCAGCAGCACGGCCATATTCCATTTTCAGCACAACAAAATGCATTTTATATTACGAATAATACTATGGATAGAGGATACCAGGAAGCACTGACATGAACCCAAAGATGATACATAATCACTATATGCACTATTATGTATTTAATCAACTATTGTAGACTAATTGTAAACAAAGCACTGGTTTTAAAGTCAGACATGCCTCAATTACTGCTTAACAATTTCAACATTAGATGTGCTGTTAAAGCTGTTTGCAGCTCAGAAGCTTCGTCTGTAAAATAGTTCAATCTTACGGGGAAGATTAAATAAAATGACATATAAAGCTCATATTACAGAGGTTAAAACATAGGAGACCTTGAATAAATATGAATCATGACAACTGGTAATATGTTATGAGAAATAATATTCTGGCTCCCATGCAAGTTTGTGGCAAATACACTTGAAAGATGTAACCTGCTTAGGGAGCTCATTTGTATTAGGCAAACTTCTTCTACTTATGTGAAGATAGAATACAGTTCTAGACAAAAGGAAAAGAAATATAACACTTGGAGATAATATTAACTCCAGATTTTTTGTTTTCTTGTTGTGAGACAGGTGCTGTACCAGGTCTTTAACATATATTATCTCATTCT
Source organism: Equus quagga (assembly GCF_021613505.1). Lineage (NCBI taxonomy): Eukaryota > Metazoa > Chordata > Mammalia > Perissodactyla > Equidae > Equus > Equus quagga. Next base: position 95,983,727 of record NC_060276.1, read on the forward strand.
GTTCCCAGAAGAATAATTTGAAGCTGGTTTTGTCTGACTTACTGATTAGAAAGTTGCAATACTACACTGTAGTACCAGTAGACAGTAAAATTGTCCACATCTATTTTTTTGCTATTCTTTTGTTTGTTTGTTTTTATGAGGAAGATTAGACCTGAGCTAACATCTGCTGCCAATCCTCCTCTTTTTGCTGAGGAAGACTGGCCCTGAGCTAACATCTGTGCCCATCTTCTTCTACTTTATACATGGGATGCCTACGACAACATGGCTTTTGCACCGGGGATCCGAACCTGTGAACCCCGCGCTGCAGAGAAGCGGAACGTGAGAAGCTAACCGCTGCGCCACCAGGCTGGCCCTGTATTGCTATTCTTTAAATGTAGAAAGCACACTGGAGTCAGATCTTAAGCAGGAATTAATATTCTAAAGTCAGAGAGTAAATGGAAAACTAGTGGAGCTAAAATTATGCTTGAAAATCCTTAAACTACCCCAAATTATAGCATGACAAGAGGGTTACACTCATAGATGCACACTAGACGAGAGAGGAGCTAAAGGCTAAAAGGTCCAAAGGAACTACAAATCTTTTCTCCTGTTTCCTTTGGGGAAATATACATAGCTAGTGGAAGGGTGGGTGTGCTTAAGAGCATTATGCAGGTTGCTTTCCCTCTCACTCTCTTCCTCTCTCCATCTTTGCTATGTCCTCCTCCCTCCCTCCCACCTTCTTTCTCTCTTATTCTCTTCATTTTTCCTGCATTAGTTAGCTAATATACATTATTCCATTATGCAAATCATAGAATACCTGAAAATTTATTTCCATATACTACTTTTAGCTGTATAAATTTCAAACTGAGTTTACCTTAATAGTAATTTATTAAAAATAACAAAATAAAAAATTGTCACCGTGTCATTTTGTATGTCACAAAAAGCAGTGGACTTAATTGATGTAATTATTTTAATGAATATAAACCTATGAGAATTGCTAAAACTGCAGTGCGTGGGTTCACTCAATGTATGAGAAATAGGGGCATGACATTGGGGTAAAAACTGCCCATTTGACAGAAAGGAAAATATATTTTTAAAAAAGTTTACATTTTAATAGCCATGCTCAAACTGAATATAGAGAGGCTCTTGGGCATCCTGGGTGCATACAATAAGTATAGAATTGCCGTTGAAGCAAGTATTGAAAAGGGCACAAAAAATGGCGTTTGTATTTTCTTTACTCAGCAGACTTTGTGTTTTTAAAAGCATACACAAAAAACAAGGAATTACGTAACTTCCAATATTTTGTTCCCCATCTTTGTTTTTTGTTTGAAGACTAAAGTTTATCTGAATTTTGGTATTTTGTGTTTTTGGTTTTAACATTTATGACAAGGGAGGAAATAATGTCTAAACCAGGAATCAGGCACTATAATTCCTTTACAGAAAATCTGAGGCACATGAATGCTTTAGGCTGGCTGGGTGCTCAACTTCTGGTGTTACATTGCATTTGAAAACACGTGGCAGGTAAAACAAAATAAAGCAATGGCCTTATAAAAATCATTCATATGTTATACAAATATTGAATCATTACGTTATATGCCTGAAACTAATATAATGTTATATGTCAATTATGTCTCAATTTAAAAAATCAGTCATGAAGCCTTTTGCTTCTCGATTCCCCTCCACGTCATAGTAAAGGAATGGTTTAGGAAAGTTGTTACTTGGAATTCCATATGTAAAAAAATAGTAGAAATCTCTCTCTTTGACCTTTCTTGGGGGTAGCAGGTCACAAGAATATTACTGGAAGGTGTGATTAGCCATGAGAAATACTACATAAATATGTAGATCTCTGATCTGACCCTCAACTGTTTTTATCTATGGTCATCTTCTAGGCAAGTGATTACTTCTTAGTTAAGATTTGTTCCTCTCTGCCTACACATCTTTATGGAAAGTCCATCGAACAGTCCCTTCACTTAGATGCTTTTCATTTATTCCTGTTGTTTTTTATTCCCACCTCCTTCATCGTTGGTTAAGTGAAAGTGGAAAAGCATTAGCTTCTTATCTCCTGAAATAAACTGTAAATAACAATGTGAAGTTTAAGGCATTTCACAAAATAAAATGTATGACTCATGAATGTTCGGTTTATTTTTGTTCTCTCTCGAGTTTTCTGTCTTCAGATTTGTAAAATATGTAAAAAGTCAAAAATAAAACATACTTATATATCTGTACACTTGTTTTCTCTTTGAGTAAATTAAGAAAGTTTATTTCTGTTCTGGAATTTCAAAACCTCTTTAAGCAACATGCTGCTTAATAATTTTATTTTGCTTTGTGGATATTTCTCCTTATTATGAAGTAATTTTTGTTAAAATATATTATTGATATTAGTGTTTAGTCTGGAAGAAACTTTCTAGGGTGGAACAATTTTCTCAGGAAGTACTTTAGCATAAAGGAATGGATTTTAGATGTCACTGCAGATAATGTTGAATTACTTTGATTTTCTTTTTAGTTGAATCACTCTTCAAGAAAAATCTTTTGATAGGCAGTGACGTCTGCTAGGAAAGTGGCAAAATGCTGTTTGCATTTGATCCACCAAATGAACAGAGATAACTGTCGTGTGTATGAGTTGCACTCCAAGCAATACCTGTCACAGTATCTACTTTTTCTCTGCCTATTTCCCCTATTCCTCACCTTTATCCTAAACTGAGAAAGGAAAATGTTTATCAACATACACTTACATTTCTTTGTCCTTAAATAGCTTTGGGAACTGAAACCCCAGGCTCATTACATGAAACCTAGAAAAATGAGTTTTACTTTTCTCTCTCATATATATATATTATATATTTATGAATATTAAAATAGTTGTATATATGCATATTTATGATCATATATACATACATATACCCATACATATATGTATGTTTAGATTTGTCTGTGCATACATATATGTGTGTGTGTGTCTTGATAAATTTTAAAGGACAATGCTACAAATAGAAAGTGGTGAGTGCTATTTATTGGACAGTCTTAAGTTGTCATGGTGTATAGATCAAAATTTCTTCTCATATAATCTTGAGAAAATTCATAATAGAACTCATTTCATAGCCAAATGGTGAGATTCTCTTAAAGGGGGAATTCGTTATCTTTTCTCCCCCAGCTTTGTTGAGATAGAATTAACATATAACATTGTGTATGTTTAAGGTGTACAATATAATGATTTGATAAATGTATATATTGTGAAATGATTGCCACAGTAAAGTTAGTTAACACATCCATCACCTCAATAGTTACGTTTTTTGTGTGATGAGAATTTTTAAGGTCTACTCTCTTAGCACCTTTCAAACATGCCATACAGTATTGTTAACTGTAATCACATTCTGTACATTACTTCTCCAGAACTTATTCATCTTATAACCGGAAGTTTGTACACTTGGAGAACCTTCACCCTTTTCTCCCGACTCCCCCATACCCATCCCTGGCAACCACCAGTCTACTCTCTGTTTGTACCAGTTTGATGTTTTGGGATTCCAGATAAAAGTGAGATCATACAGTATTTGTCTTTCTCTGTCTGATTTATTTCACTTACCATGATGCCTTCAAGGTTCTTCTATGTTGTTGAAAGTGACAGAATTTCCTTTTTTATTTTCTGGCTGAATTAGCACATTTTCTTTGTCCTTTCATCTGTTGACGGATGCCTTTTTTGTTTCCATGTCTTGACTATGGTGAATAATGCTGCCGTGAACCTGGGGGTACAGGTATCTTTTTGAGATAGTGATTTCATTTCCTTTGGATGTATACCCAGAAGTGGAATTACTGGGTCATATGGTAGTTCTATTTTTATTTTCTTGGGGAACCTCCATACTATTTTCCACAGTGGCTTTTCCAATTTACATTCCCACCAACAGTGTACAGGGGTTCTGTTTCCTCCAAATCCTTGCCAATACTTGTTATTTCTTGTCTTTTTGATGACAGCCATTCTAACAGGTGTGAAGTGATATCTCATTGTGGTTTTGATTTACATTTCCCTGATGATTAGCAATGTTGAGCACCTTTTCATGTACCTGTTGACCATTTCAGTGTCTTCTCTGGAAAAAATGTTTATACATGTCCTTTGCCCATTTTTTAAATGAATTTTTTTTGCTGTTCTATGAATTCCTTATATATTTTGAGTATTAACTATTTATGAGATATGTGGTTTGCAAATGTTTTGTCCCATTCTGTAAGTTGCTTTTTCATTTTGTTGATTGATTTTTTTTTTTGCTGTGCAGAAAATTTTGAGTTTCCTGTGGTCTCAGTTAGTGATATTTTTCTTTCTTACTTGTATTTTTAGTGTTATATCTAAAAAATCATGGCTAAGACCAATGGGAAGGAGATTTTCCTCTATGTTTTATTCTAGTAGTTTTATGGTTTCTGGTCTTACATTTAAGTCTTTAATCCATTTCTAGGTAATTTTTGTAGTGGTGTAAGGTGCAGATTCAGTTTCATTGACTTCCATATGAATATTCAGTTTTCCCAGCACCATTTATTGAAAAGAGTATCATTTTCCCATTGAGTGTTCTTGGCTCCCTTGTCAAATATTAGCTGACCATGTATGCATGGGTTTATTTCTGGGCTCTTGGTTCTGGTCCCTTGATCCATGCATCTCTTTTTATGCCACTACCGTACTGTTTTGATTACTATAGCTTTGTAATATAGTTTGAAATTAGGAAGTGTGATGCCTCCAGCTTTGTTCTTTCTCAGGATCACTTTGGCTATTCAGGGTCTTTTGTTGTTCCATTTGCAATTTAAGATTGTTTTTTCTATTTCTGTGAAAAATTCCATTGGAATTTTGATAGGGATTGGAATTCATTAACTTTTATTGAATGTATTCTAGTTGTGAGACTAGAAGTTTTAGATATGTTCTCACTTTATCTTCAGAACTGTGGAGTTAGAAGCATAATTAAGGGTTGAGAAATTATGTAACTTCTTCAAGTAGCAAAACTTTGAAGTGTCTACTTTTTTCCAGGTGCAGTTCAAGTCACTAGGGATATGTCAATAAACTAAAGTGAAGCAAAATACATTTTATGGAGTTCTTGATCCAGTTGAGGGTTATTTAAAATAAAGTAAGTGATATTTATAGTATGTTAGAGGGTGAAAAGTGCTATAGAGAAAAATCAAGCAGGTAAGGGGTATAGCATGACCTGAAGAGTGAGGAGGTCCATTATAGATAAAGTAGTCAGGGAATGGGTATTATTCAAGATAAATAATACTAACTGCCAAAACAGACAAAGGCTTAAAATTCAATGGGTTACAACAATCAACTATTATTTGTCTGATTGTATTTTGGGTGGCTCTCCTCCATCTTCTAATTACATAGTTGTTATACTTAGTCTTCAAATTGTCACAGGAAAAGAGGAATGAAAAAGGTCCATCAGTTCTTAATAGTCTAAGCCTGGAAATGACAAGTGTCACAACTGTTTACAGTCCCTTGGACAGAACTAATCACATGATGCCAACGTAACTGCAGGAAAGCTAGGAAATGTAAGGGAGCACATGGAATATTCGATCACACCAATCATCTTTTCCAGAGAAGCCTTCACAAAGAAGGTATTTGTGCCAAAACGAAAATAATTTTCAGCTCTTTACTTTAACATTAAAGCATATAAAAAATATTAAGGGCCTTTAGTCATTTAAGAAAATATTAAAGGCCTCAATCATCAACATTATTTACTTCACTGAATTTTTCACAAGAGCAAAACTCCTAATGATTTCAAATTCATATATTATGTGCCTTGTTATAGAGATGGATATACTTGTTTCTAAAATGTGCCCTCTTAAAATTCCATAGATGACATTTAAATTTGTTGGCATAAAAATAATAGGGCAGAAGAGTAATCCAGAGCAGAGAAAAAAAAGAGAAAAGGTATTAAATTAAATCTATTTAATGCGTCTTTTTAAACTGCCACATGTTTCTTGTAATAGTCACTACCAAGGTGACTATCACGAACTTTTTCCTATACAAAAGAAACATAGTAGTATATAGTCTGATGGTGGCATAATTTAAGAAAAGTGTATTGACACTCTTAAGTAGTCACTTCAACATTGAGTCAACTTGTCATCTAAATGCAATTAGCTGGGATTTTTCTCAGGTTTTATCATCTAATTTACTGAGCAAATTTTGTAGACTTTGCAAATAATAAGACCACTTCTATTATAGCAGAGAATAATTAAAAACTAGTCATATTTGATTTATTTTACTCTTACTTTTTAATCAGTGCTTTAACTAGAGAAGAACCCAAATTAGATTATTTTTATAACAGTAGAAAGAACAATGAAATATTCTCTCCTGTTTCCCTGCTTCTCCCCTCCCCCTGCCCCAGAGAATTGTAGATTTTAGAGAATATTCAGAAAACCATTGATTGATGGACAACCTTGCATTCTTAAGAATGTTAAAATAGACACCTCTGTAGGGTTTTGAGAACATAAAGAGACTGAATGATTTCTGAGCGCCTGCTCCCCTATTGCTGTCAAAGGCTGTGCTGGGGGGGAAAGAGTGATGTGTGATAAAATCTAGGATTTAATATTTAGTTTTCAATCTAATTCAACGAATACTGAGTTCTCTGTGGAGGAGGCAGTGACAGAAGTTTCAGGAATACGGTCATTGGAAATTGGCTGTGTAATGAGGAAGTTTGCATCAACAATGAGAAAGGGAAGAAGTATATGAGGAATGATAAGAAAAGGTAAAGTTTCTCTATGTGGAAAGAGTGTACACAAATGACTGAAGAGAAAGCAAAATGCCTTTAGGTTTGTGGAATCAAGGGAAATATCGTCAAACTACATCAGATTAAAAAGCTTCTGCAAAGTGAAGGAAGCCATCAACAAAAAGGAAAGACAACCAACCAACTGGGAGAAAATATTTGCAAATCATTTGTCAGACAAGGGGTTGACATCCAAAGTATATAAAGAACTCACACAACTCAACAACAAAAAACCTGATGAAAAAAATAGGTAGAGGATATGAACAGACATTTTTCAAAGGAAGATGCACAGATGGCCAACAGACACATGAAAATATGCTCAACATCACTAATCATTGGGGATATGCAAATCAAAACTACACTGAGATATGACCTTACACTAGTAAGAATGGCTATAATTACCAAGACAAAGAACAACAAATGTTGGAGAGGATGTGGAGAAAAGGGTAATCCTCAAACACTGCTGGTGAGAAGGCAAACTGGTGCAGCCACTATGGAAAACAGTATGGAGGTTCCCCAAAAAACTAAGAATAGAACTGCCATATGACCCAGCTATCCCACTACTGGGTATCTACCCAAACAACTTGAAATTGACAATCTAAAGAACATATGTACCCCTATGTTCATTGCAGCACTATTCACAGTAGGCAAGACATGAAAACAATCCAAGTGCCCGTCAACTGATGATTGGATAAAGAAGATGATATATATATACACGATGGAATACTACTCAGCCATAAAAAAGACAAAATCATCCCATTTGCAACAACAAGGATGGGCCTGGAGGGTATTACACTAAGCGAAATAAGCCAGACTGAGAAAGACAAATACCATATGATTTCACTGATATGCAGAATATAAACAAACACATGGAGAAAGACAACAGTTCAGTGGTTACCAGGGGAAGGGGGGTGGGAGGAGGGCACAGGGAGTGAAGGGGAGCACTTGTGTGCTGACAGACAAGAAATAATGCACAACTGAAAATTCACAATGATGTAAACTATTCTCAATCTCAAAATAAATAAAAAGAATAAAAGAAATATCAAGCATCATACAGAAGCGTGGAAATGATCTTGAAGAACAATTAGAATGTTGCTGGACAAAAAGAGAGAAATATAGAGAACTGTTTATTCATTGGGCCAGGAGGGAGGGGAGACCTTCAATGGCTTCCCTTTGTCTACTAAATGAAGACTTGATTGCCTCATTCAAAACGCCTCAGAATCCAACTACCATCTTTTTAAGCTTCTCTCTGACATTATTGACCGCTACTAAGGAACCTGCACATTAGGCTTCTATTTTCTTACCAGAAATAATCTATATATTTCTACACTCATTATTCTCTCTACCTTCAACAACGAACCTGGGCAATCAGGATAGAAAAAGAGAAGAAACCATGAAAAAGTGTCATTTCAGGTGAAGTTCCAGAATCAGCCTGATGCCATGAGGACCTGGGGAGTGCAATTTACACTTGAGAGTCTCTCTCTTCTCTGAATAAAGGAATTGAACTTTCATTTTCTCATATCATTCACTCCTCGGATAAAGGCCTCACAGGAAAGTGGGGCATGTAAAATGCCTGGGCACTTCTAGCTCTCCTTCTCTAGTGCCCAATAACAATCCTAATAGTGTTGCAGAAGGGAGCCTTTGGCAGGGGAGTGTGTAGAAACTGGGGCATGGGTGCACAGAGTTGGTAATAGGCGATCTGAATGGGGTATCAACAGCGTCCCCTGCCTGTGTGACCTATTCCCTAGGTCAGAGTTAATTTCAATCTTCTTATCTGTTCCTTTCATGTCCTGTTTTATTTCTCTTGACATTTAGCATGTGCTGTTTTATTATTATTCACGTACTAGATGTACTGTCCAAGATACTAAATTCCTTGGGCATGTTTTATCTTCAGTTAAATTACAGTAAATACTTTAGTCTATATTGTGTGCTAGGTATTGTGCTAGGTAGATAGGTAGACTGAAGGCAATAGAGATGGCCAATACTCTTGAGACTTTGCAGTATATAATTGTATACTGTTTGAAATGAATAGGATAGGCAGCTTGGAGAGGAGGAAGAATCCAGAGGCTGAGCCTCAGACCCAATAAAAAAAATCTTGATTCTAGCTTTCTAACTGTATGACCATGAAGAAGTAACCTAGTGACGTATTGGCAAGTAACCTGTTTGTATATAAAATGAATATTTAGATTAATCTTTAAAATGAATACTTTAATCCTTTTTTAGCAGTGTTTTTATAATATCACTCCCATATGATCCTTGGCAGTTATTTGATGTTCTTTCTTTCCCCTTAAATTCCTTTAAATATTGAGCACAAGGCTTTGCACAAAATATGTTCATAATGCCAATATTAATTGCATGAGAAGCATGAGTGTAAAAACAAAGGAAGGACAGAGCTCTGATGATGTTCAGTGAATACTGATTAATAAAGTATGAATAGAGAATGGGATATAAATAGCAATATGAATGTATCCCCACATATAAAATTTTGAGATAACCTAAAATGAATGTAAAATTCCAGTGCAGGCTGTTTATATTTAATTTGATATACTATGGAGAATTTTCAAATTTCTTTCATCAAAGTGGTCCAAAATCATGATAAAGTATGGTAACTTCTGTGAGAGACTGAAAGTGGTAGACCATTTGGGTCCTAGAGGTTCTCCAACATTTTTTTTTCTGTTGTAAAATAATATCAGAAGTGGACATGCCATGGGGGAGTCCACATTTTGATGGTCAGTTGCTACTGGCCACACAGGGATTTAGAATAACTTCTCGTGCCAGCTCCTTTCCTCCTATTTTGGACTCTGCAGTATGTTGAGAACCTGTCTTGAGACCACATTTGCAAGTGGCTAATATAGGAGATGTGTAAAAGTCCAAATGAGAGAGTGGTGAATCATAGCAGTTTAAGGACAGTAGTAGACAGTAACACCAGAAAGGAAAATCAAGCTGTGGAATTCGTGTATCAATTGTGTTTTGTCTGACTTTCAGTTCTTTCTTGGGAAAATTAAATTATATGCGTGAACAGAAACTTCTATGCCGTCAAGTGTGTTTCTCTGTCTTCTGGGTACACTGTGAAACTGCATTACCATAGTGATCAAGAGATTCCATTCCAGCTTGTGAACACTATCTTCTGCCAGATAGTTCTAATACAAAACCAGCCTTCCTGTTCCTGTGAGCTTCTTGTCCCGTGAGTCTCCAATATTCCCAATGTAAAGCTAGTGGGATGCACAACAATACGTCCCCTATCCATTGAGGTTGTAATTGAATCCCAATGTGTTGAACTCCAATGAGGAGTATTGTATTTCTTTTGGTGGTAGAGATGTTTATTTTTTCCAGCTTTATTGAGGCTTAACAAAAATTACGTATATTAAAGGTGTTCAACATGATATTTTGATACACATATATATAATAAAATGATTACCACAAACAAGCTAATTAACATATCCATCACCTCACATAGTCACAATTTATTTTTTTGAGATGAAAACACTTTGTCTTAGCAAATTTCAGCTATAAAAGACAGTATTATTAACTACACCTACCATGCTGTACGTTAGATCTCCAGAACTTATAGCATCATTATATTTTGTATGATAAACTGTGGAGCAAAACCACCTACAGCTTAAGCTCTTTGGCATGTGTCCTCAGCGCTGAACATGCCATGTGGCCAGACAGTCTTGCCTAGAATTTTCACTTCAGTGTTTATGGAATTCACCCTTTGGTTATCTTGGATTCCTCATGGTTTTAAATACCTGTCTCTCATGATGCCAGTCTATCTTATTCGATCTTCATTGAACTGCTAAAACCCTCAGCCTCAATCCTCAGTATGATCTGATGAATTTTAGAATCGTCTTTAGTCACCAAATTGTGTTTTCTTATTCCAGAGCAAAAAAAAAAAAAAAAAAAAAATCCTAGCGAACTAAGCTTGAAGATTGGAGAATTTCTTTCTCATGCACATCTACAGTCACTTTTCATGTATATAGATGCATATATATAGATAGATATACACAAACGCATATGTATGTGTGTATGTTTTAAAATGTTTCGTTGTAAGATTAATCATTTTTAATTTTGTTTCTTCAAATTTTTGCTTACAGCAAAGTGATTCTCTGAAATATTTTAAATGTAATCACAAGTGGAAATGCAGACCATCAAATCAGAGGCTTTCCCCAATGAATTTATTTTTGGTAGTTAGCTTTCTAGAATCTTCTTGCTTTTCAAGTCTCTGTTGTGACTGATTATGCTTTCAGCCTAAAATAGCAACTCAGAATATTCAGGTTTTTAGGCATTTCTCAATTTTACATTGTAGACTGTGGCACCCATTCATTATGTACAACTCATGTTGATTTGGACTTTTCAGTTTTTGTTAATGCAGATGCCAGTCACTGGTAAAACAAGTGTCTTAAAAAAAATGGAGACATGACTTGTCTGAAAATCTGCAAAGTAATTGTTTATAACTGATAATGAGATCATTAAATTCAGCTATATTTTTGTTGCTTGAAAGAGGGTTGGCAATTTAAATTAAAGCTTGTACTGAGTAGCCTGATACTGTATTAGAAATGAATCAGAATGTGGCCTGAATTTAGAGCAGGAAATTCAATCCTTAGGTACTGAGACAATGTGTACTTGGGTTGACACACCCCACGTTTGAGTTTTTTCCCATTTCACGCTGCTCAAAATGTTCTTATTGAATAGACAGATTTTTTAACAGTTCTCAAATATACATATATAATCTAGATTCCTTAGTGACACAAGTGCTGAAATTGTTCAGAACCTATAACAGAACTGGGTGAGACTTTACTTCTAAGGCAGTAACCTTCAAACTTTAGCATGCATTGGATTCGCCTGCAGGGCTTATAATACAGCTCCCCACCCCCAAATGCATGTTTTTTGAGAGTGTAAAAATTGTTTTGTTCACTGCTGTAACTACAGTGCTAAAACAGTCTCTGGCAATTAAGAGATATTAAGTGAATATATATTGAATGGATAAATGAATGGATGGATGGAAGAATGTCCCTTTCACTGCCTCCTCTTCTTTGCAATCCAGGCAATTAATTCTTTCTTCTGCAAGTTGTCATAGTTTTCTTGCCACCATGTCTTCCAGTATTCTTCTTTGCTTATGCAGAGGCGCTTTCAGTCAATTTTCCAATGCACACCGTACCTCCAACCCTATTCCTTGAAGTGATATTAAACCTTTGGTGATTTAACAAGAATCGACACATGCACATGTAATTGAGGATACTTGGCTTTCATTTCAGGATCACTTGTCTTAAATTATGTATCCCTGTCTTATTTGTGGCTTGCACATTTTAAATGCTATAGTACTCCAACTTGACACTCTGTTCAATAGGCTGTTAGCGCTGAACTGCTAATATATGTAGAACATTAATTGCCAGACTGAAGTTTGGTCTTTTTGTGTGACAGTGATTCACTTCCAAAGCTAGAAAGATGCCAGTAAATGTTACCCTGTAACTGTTCAGTCAGCACATGGCCTCTTTTGCATGATTTCCTCTTGATGACTGCTTTTATCAAGGAGTGTTTTCCAAACAGCCAAACCATATTGTGCCATGTGCATCAGAAGCTACTTGAGATTGTGTGTTTGCCACCAGATTCTATAAAGCAAAATCGGGCACATTTGCTAACAATTGTAGAATCAAGATCAAGAATTATAGAATCAAGATTTTAAAAGATTTGCTTTTGACTTCCAAGAGCTTTTACTCTCAAATGATGAGACTTGTATCGTTTCAGCCAATTGTTCTGGCCTTTGAACTCCTCTTCCTTCACTCTCCAGTCTTACACAGTGATTTAATCCACTTTTCTGTATAAACTAATTTAAATCTCTGACTTTGATGTCTTTCACAACTCAAGCCTAATATATCTTAGTAGCGGTTTCCCCTAGAATGCTCAAGTAGTTTGTCAAACTCGCTAGCCAAAGCTGAACTTAGTATCTTTCACAAAAATGAGCTCACATTCATGACCCTGTTTCTGGTAAGGGCACAATTACTCTTTCACTCATAAACATAGTATTAGGGAAATGGAGAGAGGCATGTAGGTGCAAATGTTAGGAGACATTAAGGAGTATTGGACAGTATATATAATTTATGACGTACAATGTTTATGTATTTCCTCTAGTATCATCAAACTCATGAAATTTTCATAAATATCAAAAAGAAAAAGAAAAACTGAACATTTTGGTACAACTCACGTGATGACAATTCAGTGAAGCCATCTTCATCTAACATTTTTTATTCACACTGTTTGTATGGACATCGTTATATTACTGGGAGTATAAATGTTGTACTCTCTTCTTATATTTCTAATATTTATATTTCCAGAAATTTTTGGTTGTGATTTTTTTGTTGCCATTATAACCACTTGAAAATTGTATCGTATCAATATGTCTTGCATTTTTTTGTTCCCTGGCAATTTCTCTGTATCTATGTCTCTCCAACAGCCTAGAAAGCAGTATGTGTATTTGAGGTGGGGGTGGGGGAAGACATGGGAGGTACTTCCTTCCTACTTCCTTTTTTTCCTCACAAGGGCCTCATCTAGTTCAGAATTCCTGGAAGGTATATGACAGAATTGATCATCACTGTGGTCAGAAGTAACTCTTAGTACTCAATGACTTGTCAGGACTAGAGATGGTAGCCTTTGGGCTCCTTCATATCTTAATTTCCCTGTACCTCTGCTTTCAGCCTCTAATTTGTTTGCTGAAGTCTATAGAATCTGCCTTAATATTGCCCCATCTTCTTCCTTCCTTATAATAACCAATGTCATCAACCTGTATTATGTCCTCAAAATCTTTCAAAGGCTCTTAGTCATATAGATAATTTCCTATATAGTCTCCCATTCCTATTAATTATACTCACTGGAATTAAAACTGTCTTTCCAAAGAGTAGATCTAATAGTGTCATCTTTCTGCTCAGCAACCTTCAATGACACTTCATTGCCGATTGTATTAAGTAAAATTTTGTTGCTTTAGTGTTTAGTGCCTTGACATCAAAATGAGCTTCTGTCTTTATGCCTCTGGACTCTTCCTGACAACTTTCTCTCTGTTTTACTTGAAATGAACAACATTCGTGCCCCTCCAGTGCACTATAATAAATTAACGTTTCAGTGTTTGTATGTGTATTGGTCTTCCCTCAGAGTAGATTATCATTTTCAAAGTTCTCTGTTTTAAAAAATTATCACCTCTTTCAAATGATCATCCCTCATTCAAGACCCTGTTAAATGCAACCTCTTACATGAAATCTGTCTTCATCTCACTTTGCCCACACTGGTGTTATAGCCTTTCCCTTTCATTTGAACCACTGTAACTCTGTTTGATGGTCTGTGTTAGTAATTTCCTTTTATCTTGCATATATAATATAGGTATAAATATATGTGCTATCTTTTTCCACATTATTATCCTGCACTAGACCCCAAACCCTTAAGGGCTGTGATAATATCTTTTTTTACCTTTATTTCCTGAAACATGGTGTTGTTTAAGCTTTGGAATTAGGCCTGGGTTCAAACATGGCTAGTGTAAATTACCATTTGGTGGACATAGAATCTATCCCAATACAAGGTTTGTGACACCATGATTTAAAATTAATGTTGCATATATGATGTCCTGAATTTTTCATTGTAAAAAATTCAAAAAGCTAAGACAGTTTCTGCCAAATGCCATGCACATTTAGCCCCTTAGTCATGTATTCCCAGACATGTTTGTCTTGTTTGTTTAAGCCAGGTAGTTTGGTCCTGTGATCCCAGTGTCCAATTTGAAATATTGGGCTAGCAAGAACTGACTGGAATGATGCAGAGCAGATGGAAAGGCCAAAGCATGGAGCATGTAACACCTGTGAATTATATCCAGATCAGTTACCAATCATATTCTGGGCTCCATTCAAGGTGTTGACTTTGATTTCTCTCCAATTGTAAATGTTTCATCCAAAACAACTGTAATCTTGGCACAACTTTTTTCAGGAGTTGCCCAGGACAAAAATAACAGGATTCCCCAGACTAGAACTAAAGCTCGTTAAAGCCCTGTTACTCTGTACATGTGAGAAAAATCCTCAAACTCAGAGGCCTAACTTAATATTATAAATAAGTTAAAAAAATAACTTGTACTCAAATTTTGGGGTATAATGAAAGCCTGCATGTTCTTTTTCTGAAATAGATGAACAATTGTTGGCTCAAAATGCACAATTCTTTGGACTGGAGCCATCTTAGGATCTGTCATAAATGATCCAAATATAGAAGCTAAAATAGGAGCTTATCTCTGTGAAGAATCCTTATGTTGAGCATGCTTATTCTTGATTGCTCAAATTGTCTTGCAAGACAACTTTGTTATACCTAGTGTAGGGCACTAACATACTTGGTGTCTTTATTTGAGTACTTGTCAAAAGGTCTGTGCTAAAAATAATTTTCTGCCATTTAACTACGTTGTTCCTTTACTTTGTGATGGTGCCGCATCTATGTGTGACATCACTTCAGTGCACATGACTCTCAACTTAGGGAAGAGATGACTTGCAGGCCCTTGTTTTCCTAATTTTTCTCACTATCCCAGTGCCTTAATTTTGTATGCTCATATTTGAAGGAAAACAGTACAGTTATGGAGACACGCTAGATGCAACATGTGCCGCCCCAGGGATTGCTGAGGCCAATTTGGCTAACATGGCAGCCCTGGCAGTCATGTTTCCCTCCTTCACATTTCCATGTGGGATTCCTTCTTGAGCCAACATACGTGCAGCTTCTAACTCTGATCCCTTGTTTGGAATTTATGACAGTTAAGTTCCTGGGTCGTCTCACAAAAGGCCGTGTAGCCATAATATAGTTGCTCTGTAGTGCTAATTTGGTATCTGCTTCCCAGATGATCCGGGTGTCATGGGGACTAGGAATGGAAGAGGCAATGGGAAAATATTTAGGGAATTACCAAACCTATCTGGGGACATCCACTCAAAAATCTACTCAAAATACCCCTCTGATTTCCTCGGTACGTTCACAACTTTTTATCTTGTTCTACATGTATAATACACAGATCTCTCATAGCTCTCAGAAGATTTATTTTTAAAATTTCCGTGGATATAGCAGAACCCTTTCTGATGGAGAGAATAGCAAAAGTAGAGCATTTTTATTTTAGCTGTTGGAACAATTTGATTTTGACCTCTGTAAGACCACTGTATATGATAATTAACTAGTCTGGCATGGCTGTTTCTCTTTCCTTACGCATTTTTCCATGTTTTTCCTTCCTTCAGTCAGTTAATTGTTAGGTAACCTTGCAAATTGGATACTGTGATCATGGAAGAGGGGTATGTCTAATTTAAATCAATTTAGGAGAGGAGGACACTATTCGTTTTGGAGGAAAACTAGGACCCACCGATAGGTAGACTCCTCTACTTGAACCAACAGTTGCTCCACTTTCTCAGTGTCCATTTCTGGAATATCACTTTGAAGTTCTGGTGTTTGTTAATGACAAGTTGTATGTATTATTACTCAAAGATGTTACTGCCTAATGTATAGTTCACTACAACTTTATAAACCTTAAATTTAATGTCTTCAAAGTGTATGAAATAGTTACTTCCTTAATGACTTAACTTCAATAACTGGTTTTTTTGTTTATTTAGGGCTAGATATTCTTATTCCTGAAAATGTCTTAGAGAGGAGTTACTGGGTTTGGGAAGGAGCACTGAGTTGAGAGCCAGGATATCTTGCTTCTTCTGGTCTTGACTTTGCTTCTTTAGTATCATTTCCATGAATAAGTCATTGAACTTCTCTATTTTCTATTTTTGAATATAAAATAAGAAATTTTAAGTAATAACCCCAATAAACATCAAATTTTTGCTATCACATGCCTGCTTCTGTCCCAGGTTTATACATCACAATCCTATGGATTGTGAATTATCAAATAGTTTGAAGAATTAGGAAAGTATTCTTCCTATTTCGATAGGCTTTAGGGGAAAATAAAGATGTGTCAAGAAATTTTTATGAGTTATTAAATCTTGGATTATTCATATGGATTTTAGAAAATAAGAGAACAATTGCTTTGCTCCTGTAACCAATGGGTGGATAAATGCAGGAAGAGCTGATGAAGCAGATATTGGAGATAACCACCAAAGTTACTTGTAGATCTAAATGCTATGAATGTAAGAGTTACCATAATGAAAGTTTCAACTTTGATCAAGCTGTTCTTTAAAATAATGGAAAACTTAACTTATGAATAGTTGGTGATGCAATATGTCAACTTGCTAACTCGATTCTTGGCATCTATGTCTATGTTTTAATGACCGTGTCATTTTAGTTCCCCGACATATAAGATTATTTTCTAAATTGGAAAACCAGGTCGTTCTATGACCAAGAGATGAGTCTTTTAGTAGCCTTCTTACATAGCAACAAGTTCAGCTATGAGAATAGAACTCCACAGCTTCATACATTAATTTAAGACACTGGAAATGGAGTTCAATTGAAGTATATATCCAAATGTGCATAGCAAAGTTAATTGTGACATTAATTACCATTCAAATTTTACATGAGCACACATCCACGTGCACACACACATACACCCACACTCAAAAACACAGACATTTCTCTCTGACCCAGCAAAGTCATATGCTGTGGTCAGACTTGGCATTATATCTAACAGATAGAATCTCTGGTGCTGTGGGCTCCTGAAGTCCTCAGCTTTCTGTGACAGCTGTTAGCTCTGTATGACTTTTGGCAACTGCATCAGGCACAGCATTGAGAACAGATCCAATGTGGATGTGATCACTGATTTAATATTGGAGCTACCTATAAAAAATAAACGCATTTTAGGAAATTTGTAATTAAGGAAAGTTGGACTTTTTTGTAACAATGCAATGCCTATTATGATTAATATCTCTTAATTAATATTCTCTTCATCTACATATATGTTATAGAGAGACAATGATAAAATGTCTCCTTTTCTCCAATCTTTCTGCAGACTTATCTCCTGATAGATGTTAAAAACTATTCTCTGAACTAGCCCTGACAGTCTAGTGCTTAAAGTTTGGCGCTCTCACCACTTCTGCAACCCAGGTTCCGGTTACTGGTCATGGAACCATACCACTTGTCTGTTAGTTGTGATGCTGTGGCCACAGCTCACACAGAAGAACTAGAAGGACTTACAACTAGAATATACAACTGTGCAGTGGTGCTTTGGGCGGGGGGGAAAGAGGAAGATTGGCAACAGATGTTAGCTCAGGACTAATCTCTCCCAGCAAAAAATAAATAAATAAAAACACTATTCTCCACAGAAACAGCATTCCTTAATACTATGCACATTTCACAATAGCAAATTTCACATACATGATAAGACACTAAGACTTGCCTTAACATTGATACTAGGAGATAAATGCCACCTATATGCATACCTTTTACATTCATAATAAAAATGTCTATCATTTTTGTCATATGTTTGAGACAAGAGTTAATTATATAGAGCACTTGTAAACATTGAGTAAACTTGTAGGCCTAGCAAAACGTGTAAACCTGGTGTAAAATTGTTATTTTTATTGGGACTCTTCCTCCATTTTTATAGAGGTCAGTTTCATATTTAAGGGCTATATATAAAATAGTAAATAAAATTCCACGAAATATTTTAGAACATCAATTGAAAGACATTGTAAAAGGTGATGAAAAGAATCTAAGAGAAGCTGGCCCAGTGGCACAGCGGTTTAGTTCACGCACTTAGCTTGAGCGGCTAGGGCTCACCAGTTCAGATCCTGGGTGTTGACCTATGTACCACTTGTCAAGACATGCTGTGGCAGACGTCCCACATATAAAGTAGGGGAAGATGGGTACGGATGTTAGGGCCAATCTTCCTCAGCAAAAAGAGGAGGATTGGCAGCAGATCGTAGCTCAGGACTAAGCTTCCTCAAAAAAAAAAAGAAGAAGAAGAATCTAAGATGTGCTTAGTAAACTTCATCAGCTTAAAAGCCACATATAAGGTTAGAAAGAAGTTAGGAAAGCCCATAGCCTGGCCCTGACTTCTCTCCCATATAAACAATTAAGGCAAGAAGGAGAATTGGCCAAAGGGAGAACTCTATGATGTATCATTAGAAACCTTCTTTCATTCATTCTTTCATTTATTAACATTCATTGAGTCCTATTATGTGACAAACACCACGCAAATTTTAATTTATTCTTTCAACACATCCATTCAAGAAAAAAAAATAAGGCCTGGTCATCCATTCTGTAGCTGGTGCTAGATTAAAAACCATATTGATTTTCACAACCATATGAAATATAATTTTTTACATTTTACACTTTAGGAAACTGACAATGGGAGTGGCAAAATAACTCACCAAGATCATATGGCTAGAAAATGCTGGAGCCAGAATTTTTATATCCGCATCAATATTTTTTCCACTACTGTACAGTGTTTCTGAACTTTAAATTATACCCAACATCTGAGATTGTGCGAGAAGATGGGAGAGCAACTCATGAATGCAAGGTTATATTTCTTCTTGAAACACCTGCACACTCACAGCTTTTACTAGTAATTATTTTATCCAAGCATTCCGTGACTGAGTTCTGTAGAAATTTTGGAATGAGATGCTGAAGCAATGGTCCACCATTCTCAGGACTCTGGGCCTGAGATGGGTAGAAAGGAGCCAGGTTAGCCCCACAGTGCTATACAAAAACAAAACAAGGACTGATCTCTAATCTGTAGTATGTCCAGTACTATGATGGTATTTTTTTTCGGTGAGAGCAAAATCAATAAAAATGCCAACCATGAAAATCCAAAAGCTTTCTTTAGCTACTTCCTCTTATTTTTCTTCATTCCTCTGAATATACCTGATATTTGCTTAAATTGCTCTTCGTGGATATATTTTACCAGTCTACCTCTCCTCACATGGAGTTTGCATCATCAAAATCACATGTGTCACAACACACAGCTAGTTTCTCAGAATATATTGGGATGGTGCAGTCCTTGTTCTCCTACTTTATTTTGTTTATATATCTGGTTCCGTTAAAAATGTAAATAGGGTCCGGCTCTGTGGCATAGTGGTTGAGTTTGCACACTCTGCTTCAGTGGCCCAGGATTCATGGACTCAGTAGTGCTGCTCGTCAAGCCACACTGTGGCAGCATCCCACATAAGGTGGAGGAGGATTGGCACAGATGTTAGCTCAGTGACAATCTTGCTCACACACACACAAAAAGTAAATGGATGTGACGTTTCTGAACAGGAAAGAGGCATGTGCGTGGATAGAGAATCAAGGTTTTGAGCTGATTTTTCTAACTTTTTTTTTGATTTTTCTAACTTTCTCACTTAATCCTCAAACAAAAATCCATTTAAGCAGGCATTGTTATGATTCTTATTATTCTTTCTTTACAGATAGGATTACATCTCAAATATTCGTATATTCAAATTATCTATTTGTATGTGGAGAGTGATTTTAAGATAATAGTTGGATTTTTTTTTATCTAGGAGAATAACTATGTATTTGATCGGTTCTAGTATAATATTATACACTTTCAACATACATGATTCTAAGCCATATTTACCAAGCAATAACTCTTTGTTTTGTATGAGATGAGGGCCTTTTGCGAAGTTGAAGGTATCATGATTCTTCCTTTATATGCTTTGAGTATGTGCGTGGGCATGGCAAATGAAAGAGACTATAAATCGCAGCATTGGTTGCATATATTCTATTTGAACATCCAAAGTATGTAGACCCACTGTTCTGAAATCCACCATTCTCTTTATCTTTCACTTCAGATTCAGCCTTATCATAAATTGGTGTGAATTGCTTTCATCATGTTATTATAGCCACTTCACAGTAGATGTTCCTGAGCAGAAGTGAATGGGAGTTTTGATAGGGTCATGCAAGAAGTAAAGAGAATTTTTATAAAGAAGCATAGCTTAGGCAATTGCAGGAGCAGAGGGAAGATTGGAACAACCACTGTGTGTCTTCAAGTCTCTATGTAGCAATATTTGCTAAAGCAGCAAACTCAGTTATGCTAAAAAGTATTTCTATAATATAACAATCTCTATTTCGAGGTCCTTTCCTTCTACCTGACGGAAAATGTAATCTAGTCACTTATAGGTGAATTGTGATCATTCATTCTTTTGTTTGGTTGGTTTTTCCCTGTCAGATATTTCACATTTGAGTTCATCCGTTTTGGTGATTTCTACCTCCGCCCTTCTCCTCAAGGTTGGCCATGGGTTATAGGGAAGGTTTATCAGTACTAAAAGAGATGAGCAGTGGTGGGGACATTACTGTAATGTGGCCTTGTTGATGAAGAAAATGTATGTTCCTCTCTTAGACATTTCTGTACCCCTCTTGGATGGCCCAGGAAATTTAGGGGTGCTCTCTGTGGCCACAGATGCTCTTTGATCTCGGACGCTCTTTCTTTATATGTGCCCTAACATCATTATACTCCACAAATATCTTGCCATGCAGCAATGAAAAAATTCACTGTGAGAACTGCTTCTTCCTTCGACTTCACCCAGAGAGTGAATCATAATTCTCTGCTCCCTGATCACCCTAAACCTGTCTGGGGCTTTCATCATTCTGGGATGAAATGACACCAGGCCCCCTCTCAGGAACTCTTTGTTCAGCTACCACAACCCTTATCTAATCTGTGAAGATAGGGTGGTTTGAATCATCTCTTATCTGTTTCAAATCTATCATTTAGTGTACACATTTTCTGCCCAGGCTTAGCTTTTTGTGTTGTAAAATACCTGGCTCTTGAAAATAAAATGACTTGGTTCTCAAGATTTTTTCTGCTATGGATTTCAAAAGACTTTTGTAACTCGGAGACCAAATTTGATTTGGTGAATGACACTAGTTCAATGAGTAAAGGGAGCATTTGTATGGAGCAAAGAAAAGAAACTAGGGGAAAAAAAGCAATGGGCTATTTGTAAAATGTATCGTATTTCACATATGTGCATATACGCTATTAGAGTTCATAGCAAAGTTTGTTTTGCTGTAAACATACATCGCTTCTTTACAACTACAAACACAAATTTACTTCATGAAAACAATATTCCCATGAAATGCCGGTAAAATAATTATATTGTCTTCCAAAATCAAAATGGTGATTATATATTTAAATATATTCATTATATTTATTGATTTTACTATTTCAACAAATAATTGATTTTGATTGGGAAAAGCCTGTTTTCTTTAAATTCAGTACCTATTTATTTTAATTTTATAACAAAATAATGAAAGATAAATCGGTATCATGGTGGTTAAAACAAATCTGTATGTGACTATACATGCAAACCCTTAAAGGGGTACTGTCCAGGTTATTTCCACCTCATTGTCTTCTGAAGGCAAGCTGTATCTAGCCCTTGAATGCTTATATGGCATTTTGAATTCTAGTAGAGCAGACTGAAAGATGCACTCCTGGATTTCTTGGCACTACCTGGATATCTGGAGAGGTTGCTGTCACAGGTTGATCTTGTACCTCCTCCTCCTCATCTCCTGGACGCTTGAGGAAATCAGACCATTCAAAAGGCGCTTGCAAGCATTAGATTTACCATACTAAAAATTCCCTGGTATTTTCATTGAAGTGATGCTTTAAGTTATGACAGATTTAAGGAACCGAACCTTGGAGTTAACTTAAACATCCCTTAGTAGACAGCAGAGTATCTTCTCATTCAAGGCCGAGGATGCAGATTTCCTTTCTAGGAATGTAACCATGAGTTGTTGATCTGGCCCATTCTTCTCTGGCAGACGTCTGAGTGTCAAAAATTCTGCCAGGTGTCACTACCAAAATATGGATTTATCTCTTTTGTGTGTCATTTTTCTGAGAGAATCATATATATGTGGAGTGAGACTAAAAGCAAGTAATTTCTTAGATGGAAAATAAACATTTAGGAAATCTACATTTTTCTTAAGAAAAGTTGCTAGGAAATTAACCTTTTTATGTTTGTCAGTTGCAGTCTTACCTAGGTACCATGAACACGGCATTGTTTGGCTAAAATTTTCAATGACTATCTGCCAGTAAATGAGCAAATAACTACCTCTTAAATCTCCTAATTATAGAGGTGAATAAATTTGGATGCTGAAGTTGCTACCAGCAGTCAAAAATTTATCCACCTAATTTTTTTGTAAGTCATGTGAATATCATGTTCTATTCCACAATGGGTCTGTTGCTGACTTCTGTATACCTTCTAGTGAAATTAATGCTGTAGGAAGATATGCCATATTCTCTGCCCTGTGATTTTAAGTTCTGCTTGCCATACCATAATCAGGGCATATAGATAGAAGTGCAAAGTCATTACCTGGCATTTATACCATTAAAGATATTTTCCAAGTACTTTTCCAATCTCATCTTACCCCAACACCTGCTTCAACTTTTTATAGATCCCCAAATATGCATGCCTTTGCTAATGTTGCTGCTTCTGTCTTAAGTGTTTTAATGTGTTTACCAGACAAATTCCTATCCACTTCTACATAATATAATGACTGGCTTCTTGCAAAATCTTTTTATACGTATCACCTAATATCTTTCATTTCTCCAGTGAGGCTGCCATCTGCTACATGGGGTCCTACCTTTTATATTTCCCTTCTCATAATACTAATCACATTATTTTAATGTATGTTGGTGTGTCTATCTCTCATAGATTATAAACTCCAAAAGTTTGAGACCATGGTTTTCTACTACTGAATCCATAGTACCTAGAGCAGAGATTGCCACATAAGAAACAGGAAATATTTTTTAATGCATGCCTGAATGATGAATACTCAAAATAATCCTTGAGTTGGGTTTGTATCATATGATAGAGAAAGGGAACTGAGGTTGGCCCATAAGTACTTAATCCATAGTAATATTCTTGTAAGAGCTGGCTGAGATCACATTTGTCTGATGTGTCCCAAAATATCTTGCTTCATAGAGCCATATGATAAATGCTGCATCTGTCTCATTTTTCTCATCCAACATTCCCCCCAAAAACATTTAAACCTTTAGATGATAACATCATTCCAGCAAGGATAAAGGCAGTTTCTACAACTTGAGGTTGACAACATTGTTATGGGAGCTCTGAGTGTTACCTTTCACCTTGTGACTTGTCTTGTTTAACCCTGAACTTGTATAGTTTTGTCCTGACATTTCTCTAGAATATTCCTGATAACTATTCTTTAAAGTGAAATTAATTATCATTGAGGTCTTACTATTAATGTCTTTGACATTTATCTGGCTTTTCAGAGTAGATGTGTTTTTTTTTTTGAGGAAGATTAGCCCTGAGCTAACATCTGCTGCCAATCCTCCTCTTTTTGCTGAGGAAGACTGGCCCTGAGCTAACATCTGTGCCCATCTACCTCTACTTTATATGTGGGACACCTACCACAGCATGGCTTACCAAGAGGTGCCATGTCTGCACCCAGGATCCAAACTGGCAAGCACCGGGCCACCAAAGCAGAATGTGCGCACTTAACCACTGCACCACCAGGCCGGCGCCCCACCCCTTGATTCTTAAGGAAGGTGATACTTACTCAAAATCCCTTGCTGTTTTTCCCATAAGATTAAGGAATTAAAAATAGTTAAATTTCCATAACTACTTTACGCAGCCTTGATAAGGATAAAAATATGTGAAAAACTAAAAAAAAAAAAAAGAATTTGTCTGAACTTAAAAATTATCTCCTAATTGGGCATGGAGGAAAAAACTAATCATTAAGAAAATGACAAAGGGAATAAAAACTATGTACTCTTTAGGTTCGTATAAGCACTGCCAGGACTGTCTGCCAAGACTCCAGCATAGGACCAGCAGACATCCATGTTATTTCATCCCTGGGCATCCTGTAAGTAGAGTCTGCCAGAGATGCTGTTATAAGCTAAATTAATTCAATCATAATATTCTCATGCCACTCTTCCCTAACTGGGAGTTATTTCAGACTTACATTTCAGCTCCTATTCGCCCTAAGGAAACCACTGTGCTCTTTTGGACGTAGATTTCTTTGTGATTTGGAGCTTCACTTAACAAATAGGGAACAAATT
This sequence comes from Equus quagga, assembly GCF_021613505.1. Classification (NCBI taxonomy): domain Eukaryota; kingdom Metazoa; phylum Chordata; class Mammalia; order Perissodactyla; family Equidae; genus Equus; species Equus quagga. The sequence goes on from NC_060276.1 coordinate 96,008,378, forward strand.
TACATGTTACAAATCATCATTAAAAGTTTGAGGTTGGACAAAATGTAAACCAAGTCTGCTAAATTCACGTCAACCTTTGACTGAAAGAAAAGAGCTCCCTTCAATAGATATCTGAATCTCCTGAAAGAACTGAATTTAGTAGATGCATTCATAGTCTATATTAAACCTCTAAACAATGCAAAAGAAAGCCCATTTGGCATTCTGATTAAAATGTTTCAGTTCCCCTTGTACATATCAATTAGATGGTAAGAAGTAATCACGTTGATGATATTAGTTAGCTTCAGAATCCTATGATGCCCATTGTGTCACTTAAGAAACTTTATTCTTTCTAAATATATGTACCAAATGTGAGATATGGATCCTTAAGTCATGACTTCACTTACAATACAAGATAGAAAATAATATGAGATTTTTTGTATTAGTAATTAATAGTTTTCTTTTGAATAAGGGTTGGCTATAGGAGACGGAGATACATTAAAATTAGATCTTCTATATCTATTTATTAATTAAAATTGATAAGTGGATAATAGGATAATTTTCTCAAGTAGCTACTCCCAACATTATATCTCCTGAACATGCTAGAGATCAAAATTCCGTATACACATTTACTTATGGAGAGGAATAAGACATAGTACACACACTAGTGATAATTAACATTAATTGAGTGTTTACTATGTGTCAGGCAGTTTAAGTGATTTGCATATATTATCTCGTTTTCGTTTCATCTCTATGAGGTCTTTATTTTTATCACCTTTCTTTTACAGATGAAAAATTGAAGCTCAGAAAGTTTGTATTACGATTAAGAGCTAATATATCCATAGAGTCATAATAGAAAACAGCACACTCAAAATAGGGCAATTTGAACAGAGTTTATTTATACAAGAACTATTTGAAAAGGTATGCAGTAAAATAGCGCAGAAACCTGGAGCCAATAGAGGTGTTAACACCCCTAGACCTTAAAGGATCATGGCCTTTAGGAGCTCCTAAATGGTAAAGAGCATTGAACTGGCATTCTGAGTTTTCGTCTGAGCACAGTTAATAACTCTTTTCTATTGTGGGCTCTCTTTTTCTTTATAGACCTTAGTTTTCTCATCCATAAATAGAAAGGGTTGAAAGAGATGATCTGAAAGGTCAGTTCCTTCTTTTTCTAATATCCTCTGATTCTATCTTTATGTAGCAAAATGATCTAAAAGCTTTGATTCTACGTTTAAAAACCGAACTCTTGGCCCAAAAAGATGTGTTACTCAATGACTGGAAGGATGTATCTCTACTGTGGGTAGCTGAGCCATGCATGGAGTTATTGGGCTGTGACTGTGCCTATGCATTTGCAAAAATACAATGAGAAGTATATATTTTGTGGTTCCTACCACAAAACCATTGAAGCTGAATGTCTAGACTCCGACTTTTTAAATTAAAAAACAATGTCTGAATTGTCACATACATCACACTTATGAAAAACAAATTGACTGCTTCGTACAAATAATATTTTTACTTTTGATAGGGAGTAATGTCCGCAATATCACATTGGTGAGAAATCTTGTGAATTCAAATGCTCGGCATATTTAGAAGGCAAAATGAAAGGTGATCTTTTGAATTAGTTTTTTTGAACTGAAGTTCATGGTCTGTGCAAGCATTTTTTCATACATTTTGTGTTAGGTTTGGCCACTCTCTCTTAGCTTATTCTCCAAAATGTGTTACCTTGGTGATTATTTAAATACAAAAAGAAGGAGGAAAAATCTATCTTGTGTAAAGAGGTGTTAAAATGTCTTTCATTTGTGAGATCCTACTGTAGATTTCAGAACCCATATACAGGCTATCACTTTGAGCATTTAGAACAAAACACAAATATTACTGCATTAACTTATTTCCCTATGAATTTTTACTCTTCTTTGTTTCATGAATCATTAAAAACTCAGATCAAAGGAAGCAGCAAAGGGACAAAGAAAAGCAGCAGTGAACCCAAAAAGTAAATTTTCTGCAGGTAAATGACCCAGTGCACAATTGGACACCCTGTTACGGTAAACTAACAGCCATGGGTTGCAAAAAAGATTTGGGGTTTCTGATAATTTCATTTAGCACCAAAAGTAGGAATAATAAGAGTTTAGAGTTGCTACAATCAGTGAAAATATACACAAGAAGAATTCCCTTTTGGTCAAAATTATGTGCTGTGTTTATAATGACTATAATTTTTATCAGTGATCTGAGGATAAGGGCAATTTTTGTCATTTATAAATTACATCTATTAAATGAAAGGTGAGGTAACTGTTAAGTGTGCAACGATCATGGCTGGTGGTAAATCTGCTCCTTTTTTTCAGGTTATTATCATTTCTTTGACCAGGATTGCCATTCTCTATCACAAAAGGGCTCTTTACAATTCCAAGAAAATCTAAAACAAAGAACTCAAAGTCTCTCCTACCAAAATATATACATGTGTCTTCAAGTTAGTATTTTGAGCTTCTCTAAAATATTGAAAGATTATTAAAAAGTCCGTTGTTTTCATCTAAGTGACATATATGATTGTAATTCCCAGCTGTTGTTTGTATCCAGATGACATTTGAATATACAAGTTCAACTCAAGAAAGATACAAGCGCTTTCTATGAACCTACGATAGATTCGTATGTTGTTGTGTATTAGGGAAAGTGCGATTGTTAGTAAACTTTTTTTGCGTGTGTGTGAGGAAGAGTGTCCCTGAGCTAACATCTGTTGCCACTCTTGTTCTTTTTGCTTGAGGAAGATTGTCCCTGAGCTAACATCTGTGCCAGTCTTCCTCTACTTTGTATGTGGGATGCTACCACAGCATGGCTTGATGAGTGGTATGTAGGTTTGCGCCTGGGATCCAAACCTGCGAACCCTGGGCTGCCAAAGCGGAATGGGCAAACGTAACCACTACACCACCAGGCCAGCCCCAGTAAACTATTTTTTAAGCACTTGCAAAGAATAAATGACTTGAATACAGCATTTTTATTCAGATTTATTGAATAAGCCAACACTTGAGACATAAAGCCACTGAATATTTACCAGGGAATTTTGGATAATTTCTTAAAAGAATCCAAACTTAAAAAGAATTGTTAGTCAAAATTAATTGCCTTTTTTTAGGTGGGGCAGCCCAAAATTTTGGCTGAATTAGTGGTATATGCATTGTGTGATTTGAGAAATACTTAAAATAAGTTCCATTTGTAGCAATTACCTAGCCTACAATGGCATTACTACTCATTGTCACAGAATTTGAATTTCCAAGATTGGAATTATTTCCAAGTTTGAAAAAAGAGGGATGACCACTTCATCTCCAGAAGAATGCCTGTAAATGCCTTGGCCGATGTTACCTGGAAGTGACGGTATCTGTGGCACGACAATTTCCCCCCTATTAGTGGAAATAATTGGTTAGGTAAGTTATTACATTGGAGGACACAGAGAACAGAGCTAAGTGAGAGAATAATGTCAGTTAAGTTTGGAGTTACAAAGTGTAAGAGTTCTCAGTCTGAAACCGTCAGAGAAGACCAGTTGATACTGGACTACTTTTAGGAACTAGAAAGATTGATGCTAGCCTGAAGGTGCTTAGTGATAGAGCGAGAAAGGGGAAATCCTATATGATGGCCTCTAAAAAAAAAAAAAATAAGCAGAAGACAGTGAACACATGGGAGGGAAAAGTCTTGCCTCTAAGACTCTGACATATCATCTCATGCAGAATAGCATTTGACAATACACGGATCACCTGAAACCCGGAGGATGTTACTGTTGGAGCTCCAGTTAATTAGGGCAGAACATTATATAACAAATGACAGAGCCGTTAGTGGGATGAGGAGGGTATTGGAATTCCAGATGGGAAAGGAGTGTTACCTTCTCCTCCAATTAGTAAAAAAGAAATAAAGGGAGAAAGTGATAGGAAAAAATTAGCTCTGGACACAATTTGAGGAGAATTTTAAGAGCAGTCATCAAATTCTGTAAAATTTGACAATATTCTACACAAACCTAGAGTAATAGTTATTTTATAGATTTTACTTCTTAGAATGATTGGAGGAAAGGCCGTTAAGCAAATTAACTTCAGAGGAGTGAGTGAGATTGGCAAAGAAGTAGAATAATAAAATCATGATTGGATCAAAAAGCAAAAGATTAGGAGCCAGGATCTGTGGGCCTTTGGTTTGTTGATTTTATTAACTAGTTGTGGCATTTAGGCATCATATTTTGTCTTAAATGAATCTTGGGACTCAAAAGAACATCTATCTTCCTTGTTTCATTGATTTTGGAGAATTTTGTAAAATTATGACAAGGAGGAACTTTGAATTGGATAAAATAGCCTCGTCATGTGAACAGTATTCTCATAGTAATATTGAGCATAGGATGTGCAGATGAAAATTGAAAATGAATTTCTTATGTAAAGAAGCCTTTAAAGTGAGGATTCCCTGTGATTGTGGAACTTCAGTATATGTTACTATCCATCATTAAGAAACTGTTTCTTATTTTCCTATACATTCTTCTTGGCTGCAATGTAATATTATAAAATGCAAGAGTGTTTTTTTTTTCGCTTCAAAACTAATCCTCTAAGTGCCAAAGTATATTATAAGTGTTCGACAGATCCCTATTTGATTAATACATAAACACCAATTTTTACAGGGGAATTGAAGAATGGGTATTCTAGCACTTAATTTGGACAAACCAGGAAGAAAGAATTTATACAGAAGAAAGATTGTCAGAGCCTTGATTAAAGCAGTGATTATATGGGTACAGTGAAAGAACATTAATTTATACAACACTGATTTAGCACTAAATATATGACAGTAACAAACAATTATAAGTAGGACCCAAGACATGAGGATTCCAGTAGAAGAGATTATGGACTATATTTCCATGACAATGAAGAAATTCCTTAAGGAATTAAGGGGACATCACAACATTCTTAGATGAAGGAAGCTAATGTGTTGTTAGCAATCCTACCCTTAAAGAGCGACTGAAAGAGGCTGTCTAAACAGAAAGGAAATATAAAAAGGCTTGGAATGTCAGAATGGAAAGAAGCATGTTGGAATGGGTAAAATAAAGATAAGTGTAATAAACTAGCCTTCTCATTTGTTTCTTAAATCATATTTTGTGATTGAAGCAAAAGTTGTACCACCAGCTGATGTGGTACTTAGTAGGTGTGGAGGAAGTAGTAAAGATAATTATATTTTCAAAGTGTGAGGAGTAAAGTTACTGAGATGGAAGTAAAATATCTGTACTTGACTAGAAGTAGTAAAAGAGCAAAACCGGTAGATTGTGAAAAGTTATGTATGCATATCGTATTGCCTAAAGCAACCACTAAATACACTATACAGAGTGATATACAAAAAATACAGTAATAAAGAAATCCTAAAAATCTTTCAAGTAAGCCAAAGGAAGGCAAGCAAAGATAAACAGGAACAGAACCAGAGGAAACAAACAAAAGTAGTAAATTGGCAGACCCAAGCCATAACATATTTATAATTCCCTTAAATCTAAATGGTCTAAGAAAAATAATTGCAACACAGGTATTGACATAGTGGATAAAGAAAAGATGATGCACCAATGTGCTATCTAGCTGAACTCAAACTATAACGATATAGGTAGGTTGAAGTAAAAGGATAGAAAAAGATATCCTTATATACATTAATTAAAAGAAAGCAAGATTAACTAAATTAACATCAGACAAAGTAGACCTCAGAACAAAGAAAATTACAAGAGGCAGAGACAAGTTTTACATAATGACAAAAGGGTCAGTATGCCAAGAAGAGCTATCAATCCTACATATGTCGGAAACAAACAATAGAGCTGCAACATGTGTGAAGTAAAAACTGATAGAGCTGGAATGAGTAATAGAAAAATCCACAATTATAGTTGGAGACTTCAAATCCCTCTTTCAATAACTGATAGATCTACTAGACAGAAAATCATCAAGGATATAGAAGAACTTAACGCCGTTAACCAACAGGATCTACTCAAGATTTATAGAACATTCAACAACTGCAGAATGCACAGCCTTTTTAAGTGCTCATGAAACAGATACCAAGGCAGACCCTATCCTCAGCCATAAAACAAACCTCAACAGTTATTTTTAAAATTTGAAATCATACATGATGAATTCTCTAATCAAACTAGGTATTAATATCAAGGAAAATCTCCAAACACTTGGAAACTAACAAAAAAATTTTACGTATTCCATGAGTCGAAAGGGGAGTTTCAAGAAGTTTTTAAAAATAGATTAAACTGAGTGAAAGCAAAAATAAAAATTTAAATTTAAAATGTAGTTCCTCTAAGCTGTGCTGTAGGGGAAATTTATAACATTAAATGGACACATTAGAAAAAAGTCTCAAATCAAAGAACTCATACATCAAGAAACTAGAAGAACAGCAACATAAACTCAAAGCAAGCAGAAGGAAAGAAGTATAAAAATATGAGTAGAAAACAATGAAAATGAAAACAAAAAAGGGGGAATCAGTGAAACAAAAAATGATTCAAAGTGGATAAACCAATAAAACTGACAAGCCTCTAGCAAGACTGACAAAGAATAAAAACACAGATTACCAATATCAAGAATATCACGAAAGATCCTGAAAACATCAATAGGACAATGAAGAAATACTACAAAAACTCTACACTCATAAATTTGACAATTTAGATGAAATGCATTCACTCCTAGGACAATCTTGACAAATAGTAATAAAATGGGAGGAACCACTATGCCTGCTTTAAAGATTTATTGTATAGTGATCTGAAGATTGTTTGGTGTTTGTGGATGGGTAGAAGAGAGAATGAAAAAAATGCAAACAAGTATGGACAACTGATTTTTGACAAAATTGTGAAAGCAATTCAATGGAATAGGGTGATCTTTTCAACAAATGTTGCCAGAGCAACTGGTTATCCATAGGCCGGGGGAAGAAAAAGAAACTTACACTAAACCTCATAATTCATTAAATGATTACTTCAAAGTGAATCACGTATTTAAATGTAAAATGTGAAACTATAAAACTTTCAGAATAAAACATAGGAGAAATTCTGTTGAGCCTAGGCCTTGATGAAGAGTTCTTAGTCATTCCATGAAAAGCATGATTCATGAAATTTAAAAATTGATAAATTTGACTTCATCAAAATATAAAAAAAAAATTGGCTCTGTGACTTTATTACAAGGATGAAAATATCAACTCCAGACATAGAGAAAATATATGCAAACTAAATACCTGATTATAAAAAGAAAGAAAAAACCCTCTTAGCTAGAATATATAAAGAACTCTCAAAACTTGGGAAAAACAAACAATCCAATTAAAAATGGGCAAAAGGCGTGAAGCGGCATTTTACTGAAGAAGATATATAGATGGTAGATAAGTACATGAAAATATGTTCAGCATCACTAACCATCAGGGAAATGCATATTAAGACCTCAGTGGGATAGTATCACACACTTGTCAGAAGAGGTAAATAAATTTTCTTTTAAATGACAGTACCAAATACTGTTGGAGGATGTGGAGAAACTGGATCTCTCATACATTGCTGGTGGGAATGTACAATGATACAGCCACTTCAGAAAATACTTTGACGGTTTCTTCAAAAAAAGAGGCTAAATATACACAAATGCTATATGATGAATCAATTGCACTCTTGGGCATTTATCCTAGAGAAATGAAATTATATGTGCACACACACAGAAAAACTGTACTTGATAGTCCATAGCAGCTTTATTTATAATAGCCACAAACTGGAAACAACCAAAATGTGCTACAATAGGTGAACATTTAAACAAAATGTATATATGCATACCATGGAATACCACTGAGCAATAAAAAGTAAAATCTGTTGATAAATATAAGTTGGGTGGATCAAGCGCATTATGCTAAGTGGACAAAAATAAAGCCAATCTCAAACAGTTACACAGTTTATGATTCCATTTATATTACATTGTGGAAATTACAAAATTTTAGAGATGGAAAACGTTAATGGTTGCTGGGATTAGGGATTTTGTGGAGAGGGTATAGATGGGGCTACAAAGGGTTATGAGTGGAAGATTTTTGTGTTGATGGAGATGTTGTATCTGGATTGCAGAGGTGCTTACACAAATCCACATAGGTCATAAAAGAACATAAAACTATACATACACATTGTGCCAATGTTCATTTCCTAGTTTTGAAACCGTACTTAATTTAAGAAGTAACTCTTAGGGGAAAGTGGATGAGGTGTACAGGGAACCTCTCTGAGTTATCTTTGCAACTTCTTGTGAATTTATAATTATTTCAATGTTAATGGTATAGAAATCTTTTTTTATATATTGCTGAATTCTATTTGCCAAATTTTGTTAAGAATTTTGCATCTATATTCATGAGGAATATTGGTCTGTAGTTTTCTCTTCTTTTCCCCTTTCTTTTTCTAGTTTGGGATGTCAAGGTAATATTAGCTTAATAAAATGATTTGGGAAATAATCCCTCCCCTTCTGTTTTCTTGAAGAGAGTGTGTAAAATTGGTGTTAATTTTTAAATGTTTGGTAGATTTCCCCAGTGAAGCCATGTGGGCCTAGAGATTACTTTTCCTGTAGCTTGTAAATTATGCATTCAATTTCTTTAATGTCCACAGAGCTATGCATTTTGTCTCTTTTATCTTGGTTGAGTTTTGGTAGCTTCTGGCTTTCAAGGAATTGTTCCATTTTTTCAAGTTGTGGAATTTATGAGCATAAAATAATTCTTAGTGTTCTCTTCGTATCCTTTTAATGGTTTCAGGATCTATAATGATATCTCTTGTTCCATATTTATTGCTAATGATTTGTGTCTTCTCTATTTTTATCTTTGTCACTGTTGCTAGAAGTTTATGAATTTGTTTTTTTCAAAGACTCATCTTTTTGTTACATTGATTGTCTCTAAGGTTTTTAGGTTTTCATTATCATTTATTTCTGCTCATATCTTTATTATTTCCTTCCTTTTTCTTGCTTTGGGTTTATGTCCTCTCCTTTTGTTATATTCTTTAGAAACAAGAAACTAGGAGACAGGTGGCCGGGGCAATAAAAGGGTAGCACGAGGGATTCTTATAATGGAACTGTTTTGTATCTTGACTCGAAATACACGTGATAAAATTTCTTTGAACAAAGCACAGAGAGAGAAATGAGTGCATATAAAACTTGTGAAATCTGAATAAGATAGTCTCACTGTCAATTTCCTGTTTGTGATATTGTACTATAGGTATGCAAAATGTTACCATGGGAGAAAACTGGGTGACAATATGCAGGATTTTTTGTATGATTTCTTACAACTGCGTTTGAATCTACAATCATTCAAAATAGAAAGTTATAAAAAAATGAAGGCAAAATAAAGATGGTCTCAGTCACCCAAAAGCTGACATAATTTGTCACCAGTAGTTCTACACCAGTGTAAATTGCAAAGGCTATTCTGCAGTGTGAAGAAATACTATTCTGGACAGAAAAAAACAGACATCCGGGGCTCAGCCCCGCGGCTGAGTGGTTAAGTTTGCACGCTCCTCTTTGGCAGCCCAGGGGTTTGGCTGGTTTGGATCCTTGGCATGGACATAGCACTACTCATCAGGCCATGCTGAGGCAGCATCCCACATAGCACAACCAGAGGCGCTCACAACTAGAATATACAACTATGTACCGGGGGGCTTTGGGGAGGAGAAGAAGAAGAAAAAAAGAATGAAGAAGATTGGCAATGGATGTTATCTCAGGTGCCAATCTTTTAAAAAAAAAAAAAACAGACATCCAAGAATGAATAAACTTCTCCAATAATGGTAAAAAAAAAAATGGATAAATAAAAAAGACTATTGACTGTTTAAAACAAAAATAGCAACAATGAGTTGTGTGGTATCTACCATATGTACAAGTGCAGTAATTAACAATAGTAATAAAGGTAGAGAAATAAAGGAAATAATGGGACAAAGGAAATAACAGGATGGTAGACTGCATATTAAACTCTTTGATTAAAAGGCAAAAATTGTCATACTGAGGAAAAATGTAGCCCTACGTTCTTCAGAAGAAATGACTTTAATTATAATGATGCAGATAAGTTGCAAGATGCATGCAAGCACAAACCAAAAGAATATTGATATGGCTGTATTAATATCAGACAAGGGAGACTTTCAGCCAAGAAGTATTATGAGAGAGAAAGGACATTTCATAATGATAAAATAGGTCACATCAACAAGAATATATAGGAATGTAAAATTTGGATGCACCCAATAATGCACCTTCAGAATAAGTAAATCAAAATTGACAACTACGTGGAGACTGGGAGAAATCAACAATTACATTGGACATTTTAAAGCATCTCTTTCAGTAACTGTTACGACATGCTGGTAAAGAGACCAGGACACTGCAGATCCAAGGAATGTGGATGTAAGGGAATGTGGGGGGTAGTAAAGTAATAAATGTGGTAGAAAAAATTACATCTGATCTTCCCCACCAATCAGCGTTCTTAGGGATTGCACTGAACGTTTTGAAAATTTTCTAGAATGTTAGGTATATTTAACATAACAGTTAAGCTCTGTATACTGTCAGGAAAAACCAAACCCTAAAATAGAAAAAAAAAATTGCCCACAAAGCCTCCTTTAGCTATCTTCCTATGTTGGTCCACTCACTCGTCAACTTGGTCTAACTTGCTTTCTACCTTTACCACTCCTCCGAAATTGTTCACATTCAGCTCACCATGTTCTTTATGTTCCCAAACCCAGAACTCCTTAGTCGTCTTCTTACTGCTTTCTTCTTTCAACTCCCTTTCCCCATAACTTTCAGTATGCCACACGCTGTTTTTTTTTTTTCTTTCTTTCTCTCTTGTCATTCCTTCTCAATGTCCTGCTAGTCTTATTCTGTTGTGTCCATCATTAATTGTTAGAGTTCCTCAAGGTGCCATCCTAGGCTCTTGTCTCTTTTCATGGTTTACTCTGTCTCCAAGTTTCATTCAAATGTATTGCTTCATTTACCATCAAATGCTGTCTGATCTAAAATGTTTATGTATTCTGAAATTCAGATCCTAAAATCTAATTGTGTCCTCCTTTATGTCTTTGCTTGGATGTCTCCCAAGAATCTCAAACTCCACAGAAACAAAACTCAAGCCTTCATCCCCTTTCCAACCTGGCTTTTCCTGAAAATACTGCCCCTCTTCACTCAATTGCTCAAGTTGAAAATGTGGAGTACATGTTTACTCCTTCATATCCCTGAACCCTCGTCAATTTCCAATCAATCTCCATGTTCTATCAGCTCTCACTTTTAAATATCTCTGGAATCTCCCTGCTTCTTTCTATCTTTTTTGTTGGGTGTCTAGTCAAATTATCTTGCCTGATGTACTAAAATTGCCTTTTAACAAGCCTCCGTACTTCTAGAATTATCCCCCATCCCATTTTAATCTAGTCTTCCCAGTACATTCAGGTTTACATATTTGACATACAATCTGATCACGTAATTCGTTTACTTAATACCTTTCAGTGCTTTTCCAGTGTCCTTAAGATGAACTCCAGGACCTTTAACATAGCTGACAAAGAAGCTTGCATAATCTAAGCTCTGCCTATCTTGAGACCCTCGTCCTGTTCATTATGCTTCATTCTTCTTGTCATTCACTTTACTCCAGTCGTTGTGGACTTTTTTCAGTTTTTGAATGATTCCCTGCCTTGTTCCCTGTTTGTATAGTACTCTCCACATTTATCCCTTGACCCATGTAATCACCACTTATCCTTTAGTTCCATGCTTAAGGAGAATTTTCCTTGATAAGATTAGTCCCTGAAACATATGCTTCTAAAAATGTTGGATTTCTGCCTCTAGCTCTCATAATACTTTTTAAAATTACACTTTTGATTATTTGTCCAATATCTTATCTTTTCCACAAAACTACAAACTCTATGAGGACAGTAGCATTCCCAGCACTTAGAAAAGTGGCCAGCATAAAGTAGGTGGTTAATAATTGTTTGAATTAATTATTGAAATCAATAATTTTATGCCAGGTGTTAATACAAGTGAAGCAAGGCAAAGAAATAGAGAAAGATTAAGGTCAGGGAAGTGCTATTTTAGAGAGATAAGTCTGGAAAGGACTCTGTGTTGAGGTGACATTTGAGCAGAGGCCTGAATGAGGAGGAGTGAACCTTCAATATCTGTGAAAGTATGTCCCTGGTAGGAAGTATCAGCCAATGAAAATGTCGCGAGGTAGGAAAATACTTGGGATGTCTGAAGAGAAATAAGGCCAGTCAGTGTGATTAGAGAAAAATAAGGAAAGGTATAGGGGAGCAGCATAGAAGAAGAGAGGAGAAACAAGTATCAGGGGCACATTACTCACTGTCTTACAGGCTTTAATAACGGCTTTTATTCTAAGGATGATGAGAAGCCACTTGAGAAATCTGGGACACTGACATGATCTGATGTGTGTGTGTGTGTTTTAAACACCTTAATATCTTTTGGCTAATCTAGACTGGAGAGAGGAACAGTATTAGACTCAAATTACGAAGAGAGGATTTTCTGCTTTTCATTGATCCAGCTGTAACTTCACTGAGGTAATAATTTTTAAAAGTTCAGTGATCTTGCCTAATCTTTTACTACCTTGACACTTTTAATATAGCATATGAGAAAATTTTATGGGGGAATGTGTTTGATTGTTTTCAGTCTTATTTTCACATGCATTCAATTGGCTTTTCTTCAGTCATCGTCCCCTCAAAATACTCATTGAATTTGATATGATCTCCTCTACTATAAAATGAGGATAACTTTTAAAATCAAGTCCTCTAATATTTAATCATTACTTAACAAAGGAATCTTATTCTAAGGTTTTCTGAAACACGGGATTATATGGGAACAAGCTCATATTGATCAATACTTTAGATTTTATGCAGCTGATGCTTTGGGAACCAGCCTAACAGTTTATTTATTTTACTGGCTTATATGCTCACAATAAATGAAATTGTGTATGTTGAATAGGACAAAATTCTTCTCTGTTATTGGACAGAAGTCAGTTTCCTGTTCAATGATGGCTAAAGAACTATAAATAGTAAATGGTAGCGAAAATTATTTTCTTGGGATGCTTAGCGTTATTATATGCAGTTGATAGAATTATTTAGAGTATACACTTTTTATTACGAAGTTTTGAAGATTAACTTTTCTTTTAAGGATGTGATAGTATGTTACTTTTAACTTTTTAATTAAATTAATGTGAGTGATTTAAAGTCTGATGAAAAGGATTTTTTAAAAAATTGAGGTATAATTGATATATAATAAACTGTAACATGTTTAAAATGTACAACTTGACAATTTTGATGTCTCTATCATCTATCCATCTATCTGTCTGTCTATCTACCTATCTATTTATCTATCTATCTATCTAATCTCCATGAAACCATCACCACAATCAAGATAGTGGGAATATCCATCATCTCAAAAGTTTCCTCATGACTCTCTGTAACCCCTCCTCCCTGTTGCTCCTCCCTACCCTCCCTAGGCAACCACTAATCTGCTTAGTGTCAGTATAGATTCATTTGCATTTTCCAGAGTTTTATATCAGTGAAATTATACAATATGTACTCTTTTTGTTTGGCTACTTTCAATTATCATAGTTCTTTGCACTTCATTTATTGTGGTGCATATATCAATAGCCCAGTCCTTTCCATGGCAAAGAGTATTCTATTGTATAAATATATCACAGTTTGTTTATCCATTCACATCATGATGAACATGTGGGTTGTTTCCAGTTGGGGCTCTTACAAATATATCTGCTATGAGTATTCACGTACAGAGTTTTTTGATGGACACATGCTTTCCTTTCTCTCAGAGTGGAAAAGGTGGCTCTTAAAATATGTATATGTTTCCCCTTTTAAGAAACTGCCAAACTGTTTTTCAAAGTGGTTTTTTACCATTTTACATTTCCATCAGTAGTGTGTGAGAGTTCCAGTTCCTGTTCTAAAAATCTTGGTGAATCCTTCGTATCTCTTTCACAGTTTTTATTTGGCATAATTGTTTCATATCTGGCCCTCTCACTGACAATATCTAATGTCATTAAAAGTTTAAAAGGTGTCAGGAATTGTAGTATTTTACAATCATTCTGTTATTTAATCCTCACAGAAAGAATGCAAAAGAGCAATTATTATTCCCTTTTTACAGAAGAGTAAAGTGAGGATAAGTAACTTGCCCTACAACACATCAATGTTAAGCCGTAGATCTGTGATTTGAACCCAGGTCGTCACTTTGGAGACAGTGATGTTAACCAATTTGCTGTAAACTCCTATCTTCTATGCCAGGGGTTTCAGCATGGACCCCTTTGATACCTGGTGAAAACCCTAATAACTTAAGGCCTTTGACAGCTGGTGAAGCTCCTTTGAATTATATTTAAATGCAAAAATAATATATTCAGTATTACAACAGAAACTAGTTGCACTGAAATAAATTTTTCTAAATATTTTAAATGCTGTGGCATAATACATACTTTCTTATTAATATATTAAATAACGTGATTTACTGGAGGACTTAATAACAACCATAATTTCCAAGTAAAGATGAATGTAAAAAAATATTGTGAGATATATGCAGCGTCGATAAAAGGAGATGAAAAACTTGTGATTTTTATTAGTGACAAAGTCACAGGTACTGCTAATGCTGCTATGGTTTATAGGCTACAATACTAAATGAAAATAATGTTAGACTTTTGTTAGAGGTTAGTGAAAATAAAGATGTAATACTTCTCTCATCCAAGTTAACAGACATCTGACTTCTATACGTGGACCTTGGAGCTGAGTTTAGAAGTCTTGCCCTCACCCATAAGCACCATGAAAATAGCATTCATGTCTGTTTTGATCGTTGCCATATGACCAGTGCTTAGCACAGTACATTGTATAAAGCAGGTTCTACTGGATGAGTGATTAACAGAATCCAAATCTCTCAATACTGCACTGGACGTTAGGATTTAGCAATGGACAAGACAAACATGATCTCTAGTCTGAAGAACTAACTGTATATTGGGAAATACAAACAATTCAATAAATTCTTGAGACCCTGGCCAAGTTATATAACTTTTCAGAGCCTCAGTTTCCTCATCTGTAAAATGCATATAGTAGTCACCCTCATAGGTTCAGTATGAAGATTGAATGAGTATCAATATAGTGGAGATACATACATACATACATATATATATATATATATATATATATATATATACATACTTGTATAGGTATGTATATGTGTGCATGAGAAGAGTACCACCTTCTGTTGTAGAAGTATTTGCCATTATTGTGATGAAGACAAAGGAAGTACAAGATGCTATGAAATTGCATAGCAGGGGAATATAATTTTATCTGGGGAATGAAAAATGCCTCACATAGCAAGTTGTATTTCAAGCTGATACCTGAAGATTGGATGGAAGGTAGGCAATCAAAAGTGAGGAGAGGCTTATGGAAAGGTGAAACAGAACATGCAATATCTCTGAGACAGTAAGGAGTGCAGTATTTTAGAGGGAAAAAAGTTCGTTGTGGCTGGAACAAAGTGTGAAGGGGAGAAAGAGAGGTAAGACTTGAAGCTGGAGAGGTGAGCAGAGGCTAAGGGTAGAAACCAACCCACATAGTATTTGTCTATGCCATTCACAACCCCTAAAGTAGATATGTTTAACCACAAAAGTGATTTTTTTAAATAACAGTCATTGATAAACCACTATTTTAAAAATTGTTCTGTAGAATGATGTGTATATTATTTTTGAGAAACTTTAGTGGGTTCAAATGGACTCAATTTTTCTTTCTGGGTTTTTTCTGGCCTTTATAAATTAACCTGTTACAGATTATTATGTATTTCATGATGTATAGGGGTTATTTGTGTTTGTTACATAGGAAATTAAAATGGAGGTAGGATAGCTAAAATATATACATACATACACCCCTTAGGAAACAGTATTTCACAACAGTGACATTGGCATATCTCACATATGCGAAATGAATTATTGCTTATAGTTTCATAAAGAAACTACCCAAAAAACTGTTTTCTTTTTGTGGGAGTAGAGGATAGCTCCCTATCAAACTAAATACCTAATTGATGGGTGAGAGGAGAAATGTAAGATTTTATCAATTTTTCCTTTTAAGGTATTTTTCTCATGAAAACACTTGCTTTCCTGTTTTGTCATTTCAAACTGTAAATGTTAATACTCCGAGAGAGGCATACTTAGAAGTTTTAGATAAGATTCATACTGTATAGGTTATGGTAATTGTAATTTTCTAAAAAAAATTCAAATGCATTTTCCTGAAATGACACTTATTTCCTTGTAAACTAATTGTGTTAAGAGTCAACTAATCTAATTTCTTAATTTCTAAAGAGAGCACTCCTCTTAAGTCAAAATATCAAGTGTAAGGTCCACTCTTGGGAGAAACACACGCAGTACCAGTGTTTAAATGTCTCCAGTGTGCAAAATAAATGTTTTCTTGAAAAAATTCTCTTATCAGAAAATTTCTCATCAGAAAATTTTCTGTAGAATCACGAGGCAAATTCCATTTGAGAAAGTGCATGCTATATTTTATAATAAGGCAGAGATAAGGAGCTGAGCACACAGCATCCTTATTTCAAAAGTACAATCAGAAAGACAGAGTTTTTACTCTTAAAAGGCTGTGAAGATAAGTGAAAATCAGCCAAAATTTCATTGTGAATAATATGATGTATGGCAAAGGAACTCTACTCTTGGTATAGTTAGGAAAAATAATTTAATCCAAATGCTTTGCATCTGTACAGAGGACCGAGTAGATACTGAAAGAGATTTGCAGATCCACTGTTTTTTAGGCAGGAAGAATGCTCGTTAAATGCAGAACGCTGCTCTGGCTCATGTGTTTGCTCCGAGGTGTAGGTTTTGTTCCACTGACGTATCAGATAGTCAGAGTGGTTACCACACCGACGTTGTAGCAGCTGCATAATAAATGACTGAGAGAATCATGTTAGGCATGCCCACCTAACCTAACTTGAATCATGCGAAAGGGGAGCTGTTGGAATTCAAATAGACTTTCTGGTTCCCAGCAGTCGGCAGTAATAGAATGCTTTCAGGAAGATGACAGAATCAGGAGAAAGATGCTGTTTTGCACTATCTTGATTTGTTACAGCAGCCAACTTATTGGCATGATGGAGTGACAGGAAAAACAGCTGGCATGGAAGGTAGGATTATTAAAGCTATTACATCATTATGAATACAATTAGAAGCTGACCATGACAAAGCATATGTTTGAACAAGCAGCTGTTGGTAGCTGGGGTTTGTTGCCGAGCTCTTCAAACTCTGCAAACAGTGTTGCTTTTACAGGATGGATTTTTAAATTTCCTTGTGCTGCGTTAGATTTTTGGGGGGTGTGCTTGCCTCCAACCTCAGGGAAACACTTCTGGGATAGAAATCAGTGTTAGAAGATTTTTAGAATAAAGTATTTTTCAAGAATCTAGGTTTCTCCAGGTAGATGATGACAGGGGGGAAAAAATCTATGGGGAAGCTACCCCAGCTGAGTTACATGCCATTTAGTTACAAGGACTGATGGCTATATTGGCATATTCAGACCTTGAGAGAAATGAGAATGTATAGAATGTTTGGATAGGTTAAAAATTGTTACACTTGGTTACTGTTTTATAAGGAGTTTGGCTGTCAGTCTTTTCTCCTCATCAATTTCTAGCTTTTGACATTTATTCAGTCATTCTGCATTATATGAAGAAAATACATCAATATCTCCTGCAGGGTTTTTCAACAACTCTAGCATCTGTTTCAGCTATTGAACTGTATTCACGTTTTGCCAAGTTGATGTCGACCCAGCTGGTCTATCATTTCTCGCTTGATTACTGCTCTTAATTTCTCTGTATCAGCTTGTTTCAGATAGGGCTTTGAAAGCTGTTAATGAAAAATGACATAAAATGATAAATTATTGAAAATTAGAGCATTTATTTATTTAATTACTTTGGAACCTTAATGAGTTTTGTCTTACATTCTTTCTTGCCTCTGTACAATCTTTAGAACCCTTTTGCTGTTTTGCAAGATTTCTTTCCCATACAATCAGTGGATTATACTTATAAGTACTTTTAAACCAATGGAGCATGAGGTTGGACTATATTTGGCTCCAAAAATAAAGTTTTGGGGAAAATGGGAACAATTTCAGCTTTTTATAGAAACTATGCATCATTTCCATATTCTATCTTGATACTCTGTCATGGGGATTTGTCAGTGAGTATATATTGGACCGAACATATTGAAATAATTTTTATCACCACTAGGGTAACAAGAAAATAAAACATTCAAAGCTGTTTTTAACAAGTGATTGCTTAAAACAGATGTCAAATAATATAAATAGATTTTCCTGAGTATGAAAAGCATGATTGTTAACTATCTATATAATACAGAATCTTTCAGCTCTCTGCCCGGTCTCCCCACTAACCTGAGTAGCTAAATCATCAAAGTTAATAGACTATCATGTATGAACATCTAATATGATCTTTTGGTGTACACAGTATTGCTCATATGTGCTGTACCTTTTCTGTAGTGATTGTAATATCCCAGTCAGTCTGGTCAACGAACACTACTGGCTGTTATGTAACTTTTCCCCCTGAATGTTAGTCCATGTTTTTCAATTACGTATTCCTTTTAGAAAGAGTGACTTTAGAACAACATATATTTAAACATCAGTGAATCAGTTAGAAACTGATGGACCAAGTATCCTACTCGGATGCATCCAAATTAATTGCTAACTTATGTTTTGAAAAATAGAGATTTGGATGAGTACTTTTTAACCTTGAAGCATACATGACTGTGGTTGAATATATAATTCATAATTCATACATAC
Organism: Equus quagga; assembly: GCF_021613505.1. Taxonomy (NCBI): domain Eukaryota; kingdom Metazoa; phylum Chordata; class Mammalia; order Perissodactyla; family Equidae; genus Equus; species Equus quagga. Next base: position 96,027,123 of record NC_060276.1, read on the forward strand.
AGCAAGAGAGAAAATAGTTTCCTAGATGTATAGTTTTAGCAGCAAACATATTTTAAATCATTTGGTTCAGGCAATCTAATAATTTCCTGTTAATACTTTTGAGTACTGCATGTGCTTTTGTATAGTCTATTACAGTACTTGTTTAATCTTTGGGAAGCTCAGAGACTGCCGAAGAATTTTGCATCCAAATGATATAGGGTTATTTCTTGGTTGGTTGACAAAAATCAGCTATATCTATACTATTGTTTAAAATACATTTCTCGTCTGTCAATGTTATTTCTCAACTTTTTCTAACCATTTTAAGTGACAATTCAAGTCTAGAAAAACTCTTTTATATTATCTCTTTAGCAGGACTTTCCTTTTGTGAATTGTCTCCTGTGAGAAAAATGTGAGCTTCCTGCTGGCCTCGCACTCCTGTTACCATAGTTACTTTAAAAAGGTTTTCTTTTCAATGAAGATAGTGTAATTTAAATCAGCCACTGGACTCCCTAAACCGTGTTTTTTTGTTTGTAGTTCAGGCTGCTTCGTTTGTGACTAGGAAGTGCTCTGTATTTGATTTCACTGATGAATGGAGAGGACAGACACTAGGTGGCACCAGCTGTTGATTATTAATGAAATCTTAAAGGCTTTTGGCCGCACACCTGAAGAGCAGGCATAGCCTTACTGATAAATGTATTTGCAAGAGTTGGAAATGCTTGCCGATCTTTCTGGCTCTGGAAAAAGATTAGCATGCAAAGTGGTGAGACCATGTGAAGGCTCTAAATCTCAATTGCTTCATTCTGTATTTTCTGAAGAGATCAGAAAAAAAAAAAAAAGATGAAGAAATGCATAAAAATAAAATGTATGAAAGAGAGGTGGGACAAATGAAATGGACTATAAACATTTAAATGTTTTTATCAAATATGAAATTGGTAGCATATAAATCTCTGTGGGGTTATCCCAACTCTCTACAAACCAGATTGTTTTTCTAAGGCATTTATACTATAAAAGCAACTATTTGTCATTTTTAGGTAAAAATCTTAGCGAGATTACTATTTTTTAATTCAAAAATGCCCCGTAGTTCTCCTTTAATGATAATACTGTCCAGTGAAAATTCCCACTTGTGATGGAGTGGCCCGACTTCAGATGTATTGCTCTTCATCCAGAAAGAGGAGCAGGGGGAGACACTATCAGTTGAGAAATATGCTTTGAAATGTTTTTTGCTGAGAATCTTGCTCTTTCCTGTTATTCTCCAATTCTCATGTCGTCTATATTTTAAGAATGAAAAATCAAATAAAAACAACCCATATAAGCGTGTGCACACACCCCCAGAGACATATACATACATTTGAAAAAAGAATAGTTGAAAAAGACCACAACAATATTTTTAATTGGTCCTGGAGTCAGCAAACTAAAATGAAAAAGAAAGAGGAAAGTCCACAATTAGGGCAGGGAGATTAAATAACTGCTCATATTGGAAATATTATTTTCGAGAAAAATAAACAATCTTTTTCCCCCACTGGGAATAACTGAGAATTCCTGAGGAAGATGGGATGCTTTAGAATGAAGGGAAAGGTCATATAGGCCACAATCGTCCCAGGTTTTATGAAACAGTATGTGGTATAGCTAGTTATCTTGATTATACTGTGAAATTTGTTGATTTTTATGATGTCGTCAAGATGGAGAAATGTTTGCCATTTGATGTAAGTCTGGCAGATTAATTACCTTGATAAATTATTCTGCCTGAGTGTTTCAATTAATGAATCCTTGCAAACCAGGAAGGGGGCTTCTCATAGGACTACGACGTAGTTCTATCCGACTGACTCTATCTGACTTTGACCTAATCTCTCCTTCTGTGCCCTGTAATTCTGATCTTGACCTCACTTGGTCTGTGAAATACTAATACCTGAAACATGAAGGAAGATCAAAATAGCTTGCCTAGCTTGCAAAGAGAACAGATACATTGGATTATTACAGTACCAAAGGATTATGAACACCTAGAAAATGTGATGAGGCCCAAAACATGAATTTCGAGTGGAATAACATCCTGCACTAAGGTTCAAAAATCATTGCAACAAGTACAGTATTGAGAGAGTTAAAGCTTAACAATAATTCATTGAATAAGACAATAATTTTCTTAGCCGTAATTTCAGTGTCAGTCGTAGTCTCATATGGCATTGAAACAAAATAAAACAAAGTAATGTTGGACATGTATCCTTTCAAGAAGGAAACAACAATAAAACAAATTTTAGAAGGATTTTTTTTTTTAGACAAACGTTGTGGTCTAAGAGGAACTTTAACATTTAGGAGAATGTTCAGTAAAAAAGGTGCTGGAAACTATAACATTTGAGGGGCATTGAAGGTACTAGAAAAGGGAAAAGTTGAAGAATGCTTTAAAGGGGAAGAATAATGAAGAAAAAAAATGTTCTTCCAATTAATTGTGTAAGCAGAAAATTGACTACTTTGTGAGATACTATATTCCTTGTTCCTAAAGAGTTTACTGCTGTGAGTGGAGTTCTTACATTAAAAAAAAATTGAAGGAGATGCCTAGGATAACTTCTACTTTTAAAAATCTGTAAGTGTAATCATTTATGAAAAAATATTTCCCTTTTGAGATATTTCTTTGAGTGTCTCTACTACTCCACTGGAATTCCTTCAGGCAAGGAGTGAGCAAATTATGGCTCATGTGCCATGCCTCTTTTTGTTTGGCCAGCCGGCTAAGAATGGTTTTTCCATTTCTAAATGATTTTTTTAAGATAAATAATATTTTGTGATGTGAAAATTACATCAAATTTTAGTTTGTGTCTATTAATAAAGTTTTAGTGGTTGACAGCCACACCTGTTTGCTTACACATTGTCTATGGCTGTTTTCATGCTAACATAGCAGTTAAGTAGCTCTGACAGAGACCATATGGGCCACAAAACCAAAAATATTTACTATCTGGCCCTTGGTGGTAAACATTTGCTGACCTCATCTCAAGACTGTAAGGGAACTTTGCTTTTTGTTCATTGAATCAAGTGTCTTAGAGCAAGCTAGGTAACAACTTAAATATCAGCTGAGGATCATAGACAGAAATTGTGACCACTCATAATATATAAGCACTACAGACTGTGAAAAGGGGTTCAAATATGCCACTTAGGAGTTAATCATGGGGCCATTTTGGCTGTTAATGTATTGATAGATTTTACTTGCTGAGAGATGTTTATTATTTACTGTCACCAAAAGACAATTGGAGATCTCTGCAGTCACTGACATATGTAATATCTGCTTTGCCTAAGCCCATTGATTTTGCTGAACTTACGTATTTTCTAAGATTCAGTTATTGTTATTGTTACTGTTATGTTATTGTATGGTTTCAGTAAACTTACAGAAAGTGCAGAAGTCAATGGAGAGCAAGGTAAAGTGAATGGAAATCACTTCTTGCAGTTACCCTTTTCTCTCTTCGTAGGCCTATAAAATCTCTAAGCAGCTTTTGCATTTCATAGTTCTGGAGAGGTGCTCACCTTTTAAAAAATATGAGAGTGTTCTTGAGCAAATATGGTCTAGAGGGGGTCAACAAATAGCAAAATAAAAATATATACACTGCACTATAAAAGAACAGCTCAGGCTGTTAGTAAATGATTGATAAGAAATGCTAGATTTAAAAGTTAGCAATGAGATATTGATGAGATATTTCCCTGAACACGTGGATGTGAGAGAAGGGCTTCTTTTTTAAAATCATACGAGAAACCGTGGTCAGATTCTAAGCAGAAATTTAAGGGATTCTGGATTTCCGTCATATATGACAATCTCCATAGTTTCATGATTGTGAAACTAAAATCCCTGCATTTTTTCCTGGGAAGGCTATTTCTGCTCACTGGTAGCACTGGAAATTCCTGTAAAACCCATAGGATTCTTATTTTATTTCCATGAGGATGTTACTGAGCAGCTATCTTGTGATGCCTGTCTCTATGGTAACAGATACAAGGCTTAAGGGTCTGAAGGAAATTCTTCCTATTGGTTTAGGAATATGGAGCGATGAGGGAGACTCACTGAGGAAGAGGATAAAGCTGAGGGAAGGCAAAAGAGGCATTGAGAGAAAACTGTCACTAGAGAGCTGTTGTGTGTGTGAAAATGATTTCATTTCCTTTAAACCTATCACAGAATGAAATAAAAACCAACATGTAAGTAAAGGTAAAAAAAAAAAAAGGTTCTTTCAAAGTATTGTTTTTCAACTATCCAGTCAATTTTATGTAATTGCAGTCATACAGATCTTTCCCTTGGTTGGCTTGCTTTTCGCTATGCAGGAAAAGATTGCTGCTTGTCTGTAATTGACAAGAGGAGGGCTCTAGTCCTGGCAAATTTAGTTCTTGTTATTGTTATCGAATATCTTGGTCTTTTAAAGTACTTTCTTTTTCTTGATTCCAAGGGTAAGAATATTGAGTTCTGGTTGGCATTCCTCATAATTGCTAAACTTTTCAGAGAATTATGAATGTACACTGTCCTTCCAGGATATTCTTTTTAGGTCTATTTCTATTAAAGACCAGCAATAAGTATAACCAGCATAAAAGTTATTTGAAACTTGAGTATTTTTTAGAATGTGTGGGGTAAGATACTATGTTTTTACATGTTTTTCTTTGTTTCTCTTATTGAAATAATAAAAGCAAACAAAACCCCATATATTTAAAAATACTTAGTTTTCCATTTATTTCACTTTTTCCTTATCTTTTACTTTAAGTTTAGAAAGAACTCACTGTTTTATTGTTTTAGAAAAGAGATAAATATGATTTTCCTTTCGCTTTGATTTAAAGTATATTCAAGGTATTAGCAGATAGCCAAAAGTATTATATGTCCTTCAGGAAAATATAAGTCCCAGAGAGGAGACATGGCTGTTTTACTGTGAAGTTTTTATACATATTTTCAAGATTAACACAGGTGTTGGGGTTTCCTTTATCCTGATGTCTTCATATATTATATATTAGGATCAAAGTAAAAAAGCAATAAAATAATGGAAAGTGAGCACAAATTCATAACTTGATGAAGGAAAATTAAGATTTTGAGGTTGAAGATGAATACATTTCCAATGATATTTTAGAGGATCAAATTAACAAATATTTGTTTATTATTATTCACTGACATAGTGCTTAAAGCTTTAATGGATTTTTCTTTTTATGGTTTATTTTCTGGCCTCAAGAAATTTGTGCAGCTGTAACTTTTCACAAACTTAATTCACTCTGTGTAGATATTAATAAAAACTAAGACAATGTCTTCAGGACTTGTTCACACTGTCTTTAAATTAAATGAAAAATCAAGGTAGCTGTAATGGTGCAGTACCTTCTTTAATAATTTTGGAAAATAAAGTTTTTGAAAGAAAACCTTCTTTATGGCTATACATTTTGAACCACAAAACAGTAATTGCAATATAAAGTGAAGTTTCTGAATAAAGCAAGGCTATGTTAAATGTTAAACATATACTACTTTTGGAAACCTGACTTCAATTTAAAAAGTAAGACATTGCCAGTGTATGTCGAGCATGACTGGCCTCCAGAACCCTTCTTATTTTGTTGGGCTTTAGGCTTACACAGTTCAAAGTCACTTCAGGGAAAAAGCAAATGGGGAAAAACATGGTCTAGACAAAAGTACTCTAGGAAGTAAAGATGAGGAGATAATCTTCTCGACAAACGTTTACACAGGAAGTCGGGGATGGCTGAACTGCAAGGTTGGGTGGTGCACAGAGATTAATCACTATCCATATACACTTGAAGATAAATGGTGCCTATCAACATTCCCAAAGAGATACTGTCACTATCTGGCAATCCAGAGACAAATACAAAGAACTAAGAAGAACAAGTAGGGAAAATAAACTTATTAGCATCAATCTGCTCCGGTCATGGCATCGTTACAACTGATTGTAATGCTCCCAGGATAAAGCATGATAAGGACCATCATATTCTGATTTTACTAGCATAGATTTCTGTTTTACATATTATAGGTGGAATTATGCATTACAGGAACAATAACCTGGCTTATGGAAAGTGATGCTAATGTTAACCTGAAATTTTATGGGTTTTAGGCAAGTTGTGGGACTTACTTATATTCTGTGACAAGTGTGAAAAGGACGAGTTTGAGTAAAAGGCTCCCTGTGATGGAAATGTTAGTGTAGTGAGTAGGAATCTCAGGCTCATCCCCTTTGGCTGCTGACCCATTCAGAGGCTGGTTCTGGTGGCCGTGGTGGCAAGAGGAAGAGCCCATTTCTCCATTAGGTCATCCAGAAGATTAGAGCCCACCAACTGAAGTGACGGGTTGTTTCTGCTGCTTTCCATTCATCCAACAAATATTTATTGGTAAATTCTAACTGTCAGGCTCTGTGCTAGCGCAAGATGACCAAGATAACAGTCCCTGAGGAATTTAGAGATGAATGTGCTTTATGTGGATGAGGACAGGAAAATATCTACAGTGACAGCTTATCAGAGGGCAGCTGCAGCTGTGAATCCAGACAGAAAGGCCTGCTTGGGAATGAGCTAGAGGCTTCCAGGGTTCCTAATTTGAGTGATGTGGAAGAACTGGCAAGTCCATCAAGGAGAAAAATGGTAGCTGAAGGAAAAGAAGGCAAATTCAGTGAAAAACAGTAACTTAAAGTAAAGGGTGAAGTAACATACCTGAAGTTTCGCTTGAAGTAAGAAGAGTGCCTACAAGCTGTTGCCCATCTTCATTGAAATCAAATCTGGAAGGAAGCGGTTTAGACTGTTGTAAAAGTCAGTTGCAGACAATGAGATTGAACATTTTTAAACCTATGTGGGCGTGGTCATGCAAACTTTCTCTCAGATTTTAAAAAGATTAGTGATCTCTCTTGGTAGTTTATGTACATCTATCCCTGAAAACTCTTTCCTATGCTGTCTTTAGAGAAATTGTAATATCACTTTATCTCAGTGTATCTTTAATTAGAAGCTAACTGATAATGTTTCACCTATGTTTAATCACAGAATTAAACCTCAGAGATTACACAGGAAGGCTAAAAGGATGACATTTTATATAAGATAGGCCTATTGCTACATAGACCTGTAACATGATAAAATCGTGTTAGAGAATCATGAAGGTTTCATCTAACTTGAACAGCATCCAATTTAATTGGTCTTCAACTTCGCTCCTGACTCCTAGGAACTTAAAAAAAAAACATGGGTTTACATTTTAATTTGGAATAAAAGATGAGCAGAATATTTTCTGAGCAATTGCAATGTCTAGAAAGTCTCTCCCTCTTTCTCCCCCCCTCCCCATTCTCCCTCTCTCCCCTCCTACTTCTTCCCTTTCTTGTTTCCTCTCCCCTGTCTTCACACACATATAGATGTGTATGTATGCGTGCATGCATATGTGTGTATCTCTATTTCTGTCTCTATCTCTGACTCTGAAGTAATTTATATATGTAGGGTAAAGGCAATGAGGATTTCCTACAAACATGCATTATTGGAGTAGTTTTCCTTTGTAGATGAAAGCAATTTTGTACGGCTTGGTTTTTAAAACTTTTTTTTTATTGAAGTATAACACAAATATATAAAATGGCACAAATCAATAAGGGTACAACTTAATGAGTTTTCACAGAGTTAGCACATCCCAGTGATTACTCAAAGCAAGAAAAGGAATATTGCCTGCATCCTCAAACTCCAATCTTACCCCTTTTCAGTCAATACTCCCCCAAAGATAAGCACTAGACTGACTTCTAACACGCCATAGAATAGGATAGGCTATTTCTGAAATTTATTTAATTAGAAATATACAATATGTACTATTTTGTGTCTGATCTCTTTTTCTCAACATTGTGTTTATGAGATCTACCTATTTTGTTGCTTGCTGTGTGGTTCAACCATTTTCAGTGCTGTATGGTATGCCACCATATGAATATACCACAATTTACTTAGCCCATCCACTCTTGATGAACATGTGGATTGACTCCATTTGGGAGCTCTAAAAATTAATGTGATTCTAAACATTCTTTTACACTTTACACATGTACATACACCTGAGTTACGTGAATACCAAGAAGTAGAATTTGTGGGTCATAGAATAACCAAGTACCCACCTTTGGTTGATAATGCCAAGTAGTTTTTTAAGGTAGGTAAACAAGCTTACTTAACCACCATCAGTATATGAAGGTTCTGGATATTGTTGCCAATGCTTAGTATTATCAGCGTTTAATTTTATTTATCTGGCTGTTGTTCTGTGGTATCTCCATTGTGGTTTTCGTTTCGAAGTTTTCTAATGACTAATGAGTTGGAGAACCCTTTTATATATGATTCTTGGTAACGTGGATGTTGTCTTTAATAAGGAGACTCTTCTAGTCTCATGCTTATTTTTCTATTGAAATTTTATCTATTTTATGTTGATTTGTATGAGTCCTTTATTTTTTCCTGGATATGACCATTGGGTTTATTGTGTGTATTGCAAACATCTACATAGATATATTTTATAGAAGCCTAGAATTTAAAGCCCAGAGAACCTTAAAGAATACACAATCCAGTCTCTTAGTTTGACAGATGAAGAAACTAGGACCTATAGAGATAAAGTCACTTGATTAAAAACCTCTTCTAGTTAGTAGTAAGACCAGAAATAAAACAGACATATTCACACACTGAAGTAATGACTTTTTCTATTAAACTATGTAGAGTCTTTAGTCCTTTCTAATATGGTGACTCAAACTCTTTATCTGTCTGGGAAAGCCAAAGCAAGTACAGAGTGATGCATGATTAATCTCATTGATTTTCTAAGCAAAAATATCCCCAACTAGCCAAGTGTTGTATAGCGAGGCCATGCAAAATCTAAACTTATATTTTTCTTTTGATATCAGATTTTATTTTTTCTCTTCCATAGCTTTATCATTACATTCATCTTCTTCTTACATTTATTTTTGCTATTTCTATCTTCTCATTCCACATTTGGCTCAAATTCAAGAAAGTCTAGTTTTCATATAGTGGATTAATGAGAACATTAATTTTCTAACATTTTTCTTTCATCAGCTGGAGTCAAATTAGGTTACAGAAGTTAATTGCTAATGTAATAATACCTAATATTTATTTTCTTTTACATTCTAGATGAGGTGCTAGGTTCTTTTTGTGCCTTATATTAGATAACACTTTGAACAACCCCAAAATATGTTTTATTATCCTCATTTTATTGATCTAGAAACTGAGCCTCAGTGCATTTAGGTTACTTGTGAGACAGCTGGAAATTGAACAAGATTTATCAGAATTCACACATCATAATCTTTACATGATTCCACTCTACCTACTTGGAAGGAAACAGATTTAACAATAGAGATTTGGGTCACTAACGGTTTTTAGTGCTCTTGCTGTAGATCTTAGGGATGTTCCCTTGTTCTTATCTCATTAAATAATTCCTTTTTTTTTTGTCCTTTTTCAATGTGGTTATAGAGCAGTTACTTTTTTGGCATTGACTTTATTCATTTTATTGACCAAACTCAGCTCTTGATAGTGAAGCTCTTATTCATGTGCAACCTAAATATTGATTGGTAAATTCATATCCAGAGACTAGATTGTAGCTGAATTTTCTTTTAAGAAGCCAGACCTATTATAAGAGTCTTTGATTTCAATTCTGTCTAGCAACTTATTATAGGATCTGATTATTTCTCACCTAGATTGTAGTTCAAAATATTTCTCTTTCCTGTTCATGGAAGAACATTTCCACAGATGCTGGATAGTGAATGTGCTTCTAGTCCTTGGCCAAAGTGAGTTCCTCTGCCATACCTCCCATTTCACGTGAAGCAGATACACACTAGTGGCTCCATCTAGAAATTTGTATCCACGGTTACCTAGCATGTTATTTTTCTCTTAAGGAGTGAGAGAAGCACATTTAAACAATAAGTTTACAATTATAGCCATTTCACTGTGTCTGAACATATAGGAATGTCTAATTCATAGGCATTTGGCAATAGTAATTCCTTAAATGTAGAGAGATTTACAATTAACAAAATACTTGCATGTGTATTTTATTCACATAACAACCATGGTAGGTAACCTAGGTAAGAGGTATTATTTCCTCTTTATGCAGACCCATGTCTACTTGTCCTACTACTTGTCTACCATGCCCTAAATTTCTTTTAGCTCTGCTTTCCATACCACCTGCCAGTCATTGCCTTAGTTTAGATCCCTGTAGCTCACTTTGAGTACCATGATAGCTTCCTAACTTACCTGTGGTCTTGCCTCTCTCCAGTTTGCTCTTCACAAGGCTACTAGGTTCATTCAAATCTCTCAAAAGCAAAATTTAATATGACACTCCCCTGCTTGAATCCACAGGTGGTTCCTCATTGTTTTTAGGACATAATACAAATAACTTGTGTGAAAGAAAAGGCCCTTTACAACATGTTCCCTGCCTTGTTTTCAGGTCTAATCTTTCACCCATCATATGAATGCTTTACCCTAGCCATCAAACAGTTCTCTGAATGTAACACACTTCCCTGCCATGAGCCTTTTGCCATGTTGACCCCCCTCCACACACTGAAACAGTTCTTCCTCCCACATATTCACTTGTTGTACATCTTATAATCTTCCAAGATAGTATATATGGCACCTCTTCATCTTTGTATGAATCATGTACTCCTGTGTATGCTCCCATAGCACCCTCCTCACACCTGTGTCAACACTTATCTTTCTGTGCTATACTTTTCAGGTTGTTTGTTTATTTATAGATTATTGATGGCTGAGGACTGTAGTTTCTCATTTCATGCTTTACCCCTTGCATAGCACCTGGGGAAAGAGTGACGCAAATTTTACTTACAGTTGTAATGCGTTACACACCCGAAGGTAACAAAATGTTCTTTGAGTCCTGTGGTGGCATCATTTTCCTTACACCCTTCTTCCCTCCATTGTAACTAACCACAGCACATGAATAATAGATTTTCAAGATTCCTACATATTTAGTTTATGGAAATAAGTTGAACCAAGTTGTGGTTTTGGTGTATTTCGTGCTGGTAAAAGTTGGGCTATTTAGTTAACAATAGTATAATGATATTCTACGTATTGGAAGTGTATAGAGCATAGTACTTTAATGCCTTATTTCCTTTGTGATTTACACATTGCCTCCCCCTGAGGTCTTAATTCATTCAAATTATCCACTGAGAAAAAAATAAAAATAATTTAATGGAACGAGCAAGTAAAATCATAGAAGAATAAAATGACAGTTTATGAGGTAAACAAATTCAGACATATTGGTAAAGTAATACAAAACAAAAATGTCATTTTTTCCTTCTTTCATCACTAATAGAGAATGATGGACTTCACCACTCACTCACTTGTGCTATGCATCATGGTTATTGTAAAACGGACCTGAAATTAAAGGTATAGATCTAATTCCATTTCCCTACTGAGTTTTCATTAGAAAATGAGAACTACTTTCTAAAGGGTTTGAGGTTGGAAAGAAGGGGATATACAAGGCCAGCAATAGGAAAGCAAAGCTAATGTGTGATTGGTTTACAGCCTAAACCTCAGGGCCATATCTAGAAACTCTGCCAGATCACAGGCTCTGTGCAGCTGCAGAGTACAAATTCAGTGGATGTGTCCAATGATATTGAACGTAAATGCCCTACTTGCTCTAATACACAGTTTTGTGATATTAGGGAATTAATAAAGAAGTTAACAAATTTAGTTTATAATCTCCTAAATCATCTCTGTGAAGGGAAAATCTCAAAGATGCATAAGTGTATAGCAAATTGGTTTCAAAAGTTACCCATTCTTTAGAATCACAATTCTCTGTGACAGGAGGCCACATGCCAGGAGCTATCCATATTTAAATATTTATTTTGATGCTTTTCATAGAAATTCTATTCATTCTTTATTGATATATATAGTCCTTCTTTTCATACATAGTGGAATTTAGTGCACTTGTGCTTAAAAAACATATCAAAGCTGACAGAATTCAGTTGTGCACATTACAGTATTCATTTACTAGAGAATGGAGCAACCATTGAATTAAAGTAGCCAAAGCAGATGATATATTTTATTATTTAAATCAAGAAAATCAAATATTGTGTCTACATTTTCAAGACATTATAAATATGATGACACTTGTTGCATAGTTTATAAATAAACAGTGACCTTGGGTACAACAAGGGGTTGAGTGAAAAGGAAAATATAACTATAATCTTTAGAGGAATGCATTCAAAACCTGTAATTGCATATTAAAGGCACATGTTATAGATGATTGCTCGCTTTCTGTCTCCATTTTTGAGAAAATAATGCCATCTTGATATTCATTTGTGCCTAGATAAATCAAGGGAAGATCTTTACAATCTTTAATGTAGCAAAGAGAGAAGTAACGGTGGTCTAAAGTGTATGGGAGAAGTTAGAGGATTTGTCATATTATAAGACCAATGATGGAGTATTGTGGGGGTCATTTTGCAATATATATAAATATTGAATCATGTGCATCTAAAGCTAATATAATGTTATATATTAGTTATACACAAAAAACGAGCAATGACCTCCATCACTGTGTGAGCCAGTGTGATGCTGTCAACCAATATGGGACACATCAGTAGTGGATCCAAGTAGAAACCTTTTCCAAGCAGGTGGATCTGCTAATACTTTGAATTGATTGGAGGAATATCCCATTTTTATCAGAAACTTATTTCAGATGTAAAATAGAATCTGCCCTAAAGGTTCAGAAAGTTTCTATGCATTAAGGCTCATTCTAATAAAGTTACAATGTTGTAATTAATAAGAAATTAGTTAACATTATAATAATAATAATTTAAGTCCATAAACATTTGATTCAAAGTACACTGTCATTTCAACCAAGTTGTTTGAAAGTTTGATTCATTCACTTGAAAGGAATTAAAGTGACATACTTCTAACAATGCATGAAAAATGACTAGACTTCTGTGGTCTTGGTGCCCTCCCTTGTATTCTGGGAAATCACTATTCCTATACATGCCTACAACTTCTTACTACAATTTGATTTTTTGCCTCATGGTTTCCATTTGCTTTTGACCTAGCTGAAGTGTCCCAGAGGTAAGGTCACTGGGAATTGCTCTTAACACATTACAGGTGAGAAGTGATGGGAAATCCTCATCTTTCTTATCTTTCAGATGAGACAACTCAGTGTCCTAGAGGTCCAAAGTGGCGTTGAGCACAGTGACAACATGCTTGTCAGCTCACACTGTACTGGCTTTGTTCTCTTCTCAGTCTCACATATCCATTTCTTTACTGTGCTTCCTGGGATTACCTCTGAAATTGATTACTTGCACTCAAATCCTTTTACCAGGGTCTACTTCTGGGGAAAGCCTAACCCAAGACAACATATTTATTATCAGTAGTTTTCCCTCTATTTTCATTTTTCATCCTTTTTCTATCAGAGAAGTATATTTGAGGAAATAAAATGAAAGCATTAGATCACATATGGTTAAAGAAAAAAGAAATTAATGGAAAGGATTAAAAACTACCCTCACACCATGTATGGCTATTTAATAGCAGTTTCCAGGAATACCGTGAGAGGCTTTGAGACTCTGCTTGTACAGAACTTGTGGGAAATGGAGCGATTATTTAATGCCACATATGTCCAGCAGATATGCAATGGGAATGGAAGCAAATGTTCCATATTTTTACCATCTCTAGAATAGACTATATCAGATTTTATTCATTTAAAAATATACAGAACACATTCTCTAAAAGAAACCTTATGTGAAAGCCCAACAGAAAAACAAATTAAAAATGTAGGCATTCTGGATGAAAAGTGAGATGGGAAATTGATTCAACACTCCCTCCCACTTTTACCTTATAGGCATAGCTGTAGTACACTTAGAACTTGGAGAAAAACCACTGTATTAGATAATATCTATGACTGCTTCTAACTCTATCAATACAGCAATGAGCTTCTTTACCTACTTAACCACAACCAGGAAAGAGCTAACAGGTAACTTTAAATTGGTAATGCTTGTATATACCAAACAAGACTGAATACGGAAATTTATACAATAGCACAAATTTTATAACCAGTATTGAATATAGCACAATTAACTAATTAGGACACTTCATTTGCTCACTTGTTGGCTGCCAGTTATCATGGGCTTATGGTGGAAGCCAGCATCAATATGTAAACAGCACCTTGGTTTTAGGAAGAAGGAGCTCAATTCACAGCCACATGTGTGGTTTGGTTAAGTGGCTTTGTGCTTGGTTTAGCAGAACAGTTGGTGATAAAGGGGAAAAAACACATAAGTAGCACTCTAGTGAGGATAATGCTAATAAAGATAAGATGTCTGAGACCATTGTGGGGGAAAAAAAACTACATGGGATAAAACTAAAGGCTAAATTTTCTTAGGGATGATAGTCTAGCTACCAAGCCTCATTTCGCCATTGGGAGAATTCTTAGGAACTCAACTATTATATTACATCGGGACAGATAATATTATAATTCACTGTAGCAGAGGGATATTGATTTACTTTAAATCAATTTACATATTTTCATCCCCTTGTTTTGTGAATAAAACATAGAGGCATCATCTTTCTTAGTTGACTTTTCTTCATATTGCATTACATTTGTCTGGTTCGGCTGTCATTCATTTGATGTTTTTATTGGGCACATAGTATGTGGAAGGTCTTGTGCTGAATATTGAGAGCAACAGAAAGGTTAATCAGAAATTATTTCTGCCTTCAAGAAGCTGACAGTTGTTAAGGAGAAAAGTCACACTCAGAATGTATGGATACTATGATATATCCTCAGTCCACTCTTTCACCCTCTAACCCTCCTACTCCTGCTCTTGTAGGAGCATCATGATAAAACAAAACATCAGTTTAGGAAAAGGTATAGAATTTATAAAAGAAAGAATTTTGTAATATCATTGACAAGTGATATCTGTCATGCCATTACAATCAGGTCATGTCCTTCTTTGTTCAAGCCTGACTTGGAGGAAAGCTTTCACTGAGAATTTTATAAGCAACAGATAATATGGATACTGTTACTGTTCTGCATGACTGCTTTCATGTCTCTCTACAATATCATCAAAGCTGCTACAGAGGCTGCTAATGATGCCACATACAGGATTGGATGATTTCTAATGCCATACAGGCTTTGAACTGATCTCTCACTCATTCATCAAAAATTATAACTCACTAGGGGCTGGCCCGGTGGCACAGCAGTTAAGTGTGCATGTTCCGCTTCGGCGGCCCGGGGTTCGCTGGTTTGGATCCCGGGTGCAGACATGGCACTGCTTGGCATGCCATGCTGTGGTAGACATACCACACATACTATAGAGGAAGATAGGCACGGATGTTAGCTCAGGGCCAGTCTTCATCAGCAAAAAGAGGGGGATTGGCAGCAGATGTTAGCTCACGGCTAATCTTCCTCAAAAAAAAAATTATAACTCACTAGGTTTACATATGGAAACGTGTGAAATATGTTTTCTTACCTTTCTGTTTTAGATTAGTGTTTATGGCAGGCCTATAACTGACCCCAAGCAATGCTATATTCTCACCTTAATGGCATTGTTACAATGTAATTAGCTGGGGATATTGAAAGGCTGAAAAAAAAGCATTATAAATGTACCTACCCATTTAAATCAACTTGTGAGATTTTGATAGAGGGAAAAGGTTGAAAGTTTTCTTATCTGAGTGCAGGTCTCATTTTCTTATAATATTTATCTTTCCTATGATTCACATCTGTTCTGTCTATGATGATGGTAGTAAAGATGTTGATGAAAGTGATAGTGATGATGGTTACTCATAATGGATAACTATAATACCAGGTAGAAAGTGGTAAGTACTAAACAAAGAATGTCAGATAAATTTCATGAGAGTTCAGAGCAAGGTGAGGATGACTCTGAATTTTTCTTCCTGTCTCTCTAGGCATTTTCAGACACATCCATTGTACATATGTGTGTGTGTGTGTGTTTGTAGGAAGAGAGGTTTAACTCAATTAATGGAATTTGGTCCCATATTCCTGCATATATTATGCTTATGACTCTGTTCATTGTCACATCTCTCCCTTTTTCTGATGATGGATGTGTTGATATTGATTCTTTTTGATATTCCTCACAGTGAAATGACTTATTGAATATCATATTGTAAGTCAAACTAGGATAATGTATTATGAGTGTTCTGTGGATAACATGAGAATGTTAAGGAGCGAATCATTAGATCTTGTAAAAGAGGAAGGCCAGTTCTCTAATTCTTGAGAGAAGATAATCATTAAGACGGGAGAAGTGAATGTATAAGTATGTTTTTAAGCTTCTAAAACTAGTTTTAAAACTTTTAAACTTTAAAGAATCTAATAAAAAAATATATAAAGACCAAAATAAAATAATTGTTTCAGCAGAACAGTTGTGTCCAGAGAACTTCGCTTTTCTAGACACAATTTTCTTTAATTTATCCAATCATATATACACCAATCCATTCATCCATCCTTCCATATATACATAATCTATATATCTAAAATAAATATATATGTTGAACCATATGAAATGGCTATTTGACCATTTTTATTTAAAAATGATAATTTCTATGGTTCTAACCAATAGCTCTGCTATTGGTGTGCTAAGTGAGGTGAGAAGGTACTGCACTGGGACCATCTCACTTTGCTTAATCAGCACAGTAAGGCCCAGATACCTGAAACATTATGAAATTTTCAGAAAACAGACTGATTTTGTGATAGAAAATCTATATGCTCGCCTGCTGAAATCAGAAAAGTGAAAAATTTCTCCTCTGTAGCAGCTTTATCAATCCCATGTGATCTTTATACTGTTAGTAATGGACTGGACTGTGAAGAAACAGACAACTAGGGAGCTAACAATGGATATAAATTTTCATATATTTAATCAAATTTACCTACTCTAAATCAAATAAATTTGGCTGAAACCGGGCAGACTCCTTTCCTACTGAGACAGTGGATTCTATT
Organism: Equus quagga; assembly: GCF_021613505.1. Taxonomy (NCBI): domain Eukaryota; kingdom Metazoa; phylum Chordata; class Mammalia; order Perissodactyla; family Equidae; genus Equus; species Equus quagga. Next base: position 96,043,975 of record NC_060276.1, read on the forward strand.
AAGAGCTATGTCTATCTAGAAAACATTATGATTAATTTTGCAAATGCCATTTAGTATGCATTTAAACTAACAGACTAATGGAAGAGGGATTGATATAAAATATAATTCATATTTTGAGGAGTAAAAACTGTTTCTACTTCAAGCATCCATTTTTTAAGTATAGTCAAATGACACGTATTTTATTAAATTGTAGATGTAACTTGTTAGAGCAGATGGGAATCCGAATAAAGGGAATTAGTCAGTTACCATGCCATACTTGGTGGAAATATTACTGCCCGGCAAAGTTGTTTCCTTAAAATACTGCTATTTTCTAAAATGTAAGAGTAGAAATAAAGATAAAATTCTTAGTTTGTGTTATAGAAAAATATTGCACTATTTTTCAGTGTGAAAACATTTTATATATGATAGTATACACTTAATGATTAAAATCCAAAGACTTCCTTTGGCCAGGCTTCTCGTAGAGCATGGATTCTGGTAAAGGAGCAATATAACCACTTTAAGAGCAATTAGAGCTCTTATTCACTTCAAATCAGTACCAAGATTTATTCTTAATTATGACGCTCAGCACCACTTGTAAGAAGAAGAATAAAAGTCTCAATGTGTACATATTAGTTATTTTTTCTAATTATTGCTAAAAGGAGTTTGAAATTTAAAATTTTAGATGATCTTAAAAATGTTTTAAAGAGTTATACAAAATTAGAATTATAATTACAATTGTTCCAAAGCAAAGGAAATATTTAGGTGTAAATCTAACACAATATGTATAGGATCTGTATCCTGAAAATGACAAAATACTATTGAGAGAATTCAAGGCCTAAAGAATTGCAGAGACATACTGCATTCATGGGTTGGAAGACAAAACACAGAAAAGATGCGTCAATTTTCCCCAAATTGATATATAGATTTAATGCTAGAAAAGAAAAAAAGTGGGAGAAATCACCCTACTCAACCTTAAGACATACTGTATAGGTACAGTAATCAAGACAGTGCAATGTTGTTGGTGTGATAAACATACAGATCAAAGGAACAGATTAGAGTCCAGAAATAGACCTAAACAAATATGGCCAAGTGATTTTTCACAATGGTATAAAAGCAATTTAATGGAGGAAATATGTTATTTTCGACAAATGGTACTGGAACATGGAGACATATGTAGGCAGAAAGGTGAACCTTGACCTAAATCTCATGCTTAATTAGATGTGGTAAAATGGATAATGGAAATACATTTAAATCATAAAAATATAAAACTTCTAGAATAAAATTGGATAAAATCTTTGAGATACAAGGTACAAGGCCTGGTGAAGAGCTCATAGACTTGACATTGAAAGCATGATTCCTAAAAGTAAATATTGATAAATTGGACCTCATCAAAATTAAAAACTTTCTATGGGAAAGAGCCTCTTAAGAGTATCAAAAATAAAGCTATAGAATGGGAGAACACATATAAAAATTACATATCTGAAAAAAATATTTTTATCTAAAATGTGAAAAGAACACTCAAAACTCAACATAAAAAAAGACAAAAAAAAAATCCAGTTAGAAAATGGGCAAAAGACATGAACAGACATTTCACTGAAGAAGATATACAGATGGCAAATAAACACGTAGCAAATATTTCAACATCACTGCCAGTAAAGATATATAATTTTAAAAATAAAAAAATATGAGACATCACCACACACTTATCAGAATGTCTAAAATTAAAAATAGTGATGACAACAGTGCTGATGAGAATGCAGAAAATCTACACATATGATAAAATTGTGTGGAAATGAATACACACACTAATGCACAAACACACAGAAGAGTGCAGATAAAACTGGTAAAATCTGAATAAGGTTAGCGGATTATATCAATGTCAACTTCCTCATTGTGATATTGTGCTACAGATGTTACCACTGGGGGAAACTGGCTGAAGTGTGTGTGATATTTCTCTCTTATTTCTTATAACTTCATGTGAATCCAAAATAATCTCAAAAAGTTTAACAAAGAGGTGAAAATAGAGAATGAGAGAAAGTATAAGAGAATATAAATATATTCTGTTTAGCTGCAGTAAAAATATGACTAGTGTTATGCCTAATCAGGGAACCTTATCCTCCACTTGTTTCCCCTGTTGAATGTTTGAGACTTAAAAGTAGAAATTAAAGATTCGAGTTACGTAGACTTAGTAAAGCCATGCTATTTGCTGAACTTATTGTTAACGATCGTTTGACAATGCAGTTGTGAAGTGAAAAGCAAGTAATGTTCACTGCAATGAAAAAGCAACATGACTTTGTTTCTTTATTCATTGGAGAAAAGGATAGGTATTTGTGCCTAAGATATGACTTTAAGGTACTCTTACTTATTTTTCTTGTTACTAATATCTTATTTATGTAAGAGTGAATTGCTGAAAGCACAGGCACCTATAAGAAATCTTCTGAAAAAGCATCACTATAGCAGCGTGACCAGGTTTCTAAATGTGAGAAAGTTTTTTTTCTCCCTTGAGAATGTGAAAGATGCCAAAAGACATATAAATGAGAAAAACCATGAATGGAAACTGGATTGCATGTCAAGATAGAATTCATTTGAATTTTTTAAATATTTTGAGGTTTCCATGGAATCTTACTAGTCTTTCATAGATTTACTTCTATGAAAGTAGCCTGGTGTTTCAGTAGCCTAATGTTAGCTTTTCTTTTCCTTTACGTGAGGTTGTGTATGTATGTGACCTTGTGTGTGAGTGTGTGCATTTGAACATGTGTGAAGCTTTGATTTTTGTAGCAATTGAAATTGTATTTGATTTGATGACTATCTTTGAGGCCCTCCCACCGAATAAAAAAGGAATGTCACTGTTGAAACTGACAAAGAAAGCCTAAAATGTTATACATATTTTTGGTGTCATATCAGCATGCTTTGCACACTTCTGACTTCTTGTCTGAAGTTTTGCAGGATTAGATACAGTCAGTTGAAGACAGCATAAGAAAAGTGTGTATGGTCCCCATTGATATTATGTTGGCTTCTTTGTCCAAAATATTTATTATAGAGAAAGAGTGTGTGTGTGTGTGTGTGTGTGTTTTCTTACCATCTTGGAGTTATGTGCCATTTGGTATTAGTTTTCCATAGTCTATATAGTTCACACAGGATATATTTTACTGCACCTTTTTGGCTTATCAGTGTCACTGACATCCATGGTGGTTATTGTTTCATGTCATCTTTTTATCCCTTCTTTACTGTCATCTATTCTCAAATATTGTGGCCCAGTGATTACTTGGAAGTACTGGAAAGTTTCAAACAATGATAACTTTAAGCATGAAATCACAACGACAGGATAAAGCTGACAAATCATCTCTTCTTCAGCATTAAGCCTTAAGTGTAAATAGGTACAGTTTAATAAACCTTATGCAATACCTTCTCTTTACAGAAGATAAAAAAGAAGTAACATTTAGGTTTGATCTGATTTATATAAATGCAAAAGTTTCCTCTTGGAGAAGGATTTGTACCTGGACATTTTCTCTTTTAGAGTTTCAGATCAATAGATAGGCAGGCACACACACACACACACACACACACACACACACACACACATACACACATACACATACACATCTCAGCAGGGGCATTTCATCTTCCTTAGTTACAGTTTACATTAATACTCTTTATGCCTTTAAAGATGTTGATATGTGTGGAGGGCATTTGGTTTTCCCAGTAGTGTTTTGCGGTCTCTGGTGGTTAATTCAGCTTTTTCATTCCCTTGGTTAACTCTTGTCCTCATAGATGAAAGCTGAGTATGTTTTTCATCGTTTATTACGATGAAAGTTGATTACATAATCATTTATGGATAACTAATGTGAAAATAATATAACATTGCTTTTGCTTTTTATTTTTGTTCTTTATCTACAGGAAAGGGTAGTTTGCAAAAGTTAGCACATTATGAAACAACTGGTGAATATCTTTATAGAAAATCTAATCTTGACTCGGTAAAGGAACATCCTTTTCCAAACTCTTGATAATATATGCAAAACTACTTTTCTAGTCAAAGAAATTGAAGAAGTTTGTACAGAATAGTCATCCGTTTATGTAATGTGGTAGCCATGATAATGGCCACTGAAAGATGTCCATGTCCTAATCCTGGGAGTCTGTGAATATGTTACCTTATGTGGCTATAGTTGAAGGTCCTCTAGTCTACCCTTAGGCTCCATGATTCACTAGGATGACTCAGAAAATTCATAAAAGCTGTTATACTCCTGGTTACAGTTTATTAAGGCAAAAGGATAAATATTAAAATCAATAAAGGCAAAAGGTACATAAGACAGAGTTCAGGAGAGACGAGGGGCCAGCTTCCGGTTGTCTTCTCCCAATGGAGATATACAGACAACACTTAATTTTCCCAGCAATGATGCGTGACAACACACACAAACCATTGCCAACAAGAGTTTACCCAAGTCTTGGTTTCCAGGGTTTTATTGGAGTTGGTAATGTAGGCATGTAGTACTTATGTGGCCGACGTTAGTTCCTAAGTCTCCGGCCTCTCCAGAAGTCAAATTGGTACAGTGTGACCAAGTCACACTATAAATCACGTTGTTATTGTAAATTATATTGTGGTCCAAGGCCTGAGGTAAACAAAGAGACCTTATCAGTCAAGGTATGCCTAGGGCTTAGAGGTTATCTTGCAGAAACCAGTCAAGAGCCAGACCTTGCCTTTAAATGAGCAGAGTTTAGACTACTCATGTGCAGAGTTAATCTTTTACTGCCTAATGGCAAAGGGGACTTTGTAGATGTGATTAAGTTAAGGATCTTGAAATGGAGATATCCTGGATTATCTGGATGGGCCCAATAAAATCACAAAGATTCCTGAAAGAGTCAGAAGAGGATATGAGCATGAAGAACAGAGTGTCAGAGTGATATGATGTAGATTGGAAGCTGCTTTGCTACTGGCTTTAAAGATGGAGGAAAGAGGCCATAAGCCAAAGAAATGCAAGCAGCTTCTAGAAGCTGGAAAAGGCAAGGAAATAGATTCTCTTCTAGAGCCTACAGAATGAACACAGCCCTGGCAACACCTTAATTTTAGCCGTGTGAGATTTCTGAACTCCAGAGCCATAAGAAAGATACTAAAAGCATAAGTGTTATATAAGCGATAGGAAAATAGTACAGTAGAATATAAATATATATATGAAAATATACACGTGTATATTTGATGTATGTTTATATACATATGTATATCTTTGGGTAATTTAAAGCAAACTTTTTTAATGCTTATTTTACTACTTGAACATCTTACTCTCAAGGCAACACACACTCAGACACACACGTGTATAACACACCCCATTCAGATCTATCTTCCTCCAATGACAGCTCACAAATTTGTGAGTAGAATACATTGAGTTTGACTTGGGATTATGAAATTCATGGTAAACATCATCAAGGCAGATGGATATCTAGGTTTTTCATTTCATTGATGAGCAGGTTTTGGTATACAAAGTGACAGTTGCTATTAAAATTTGGGTTTCATACCTATTTCTAAGTAAATTGCAGCTACAGTCCATTTGCAGCCTCCGCATTTTAGAAGTTCAGCTTTGTATTTGCTGCATTTATTACATTCCTTTGCATTTTTCTTATATCTACTTTGCTTAACAAGAAGACACTGAAGTTTTAAGTAGTTCTGTATGTGACTGAATTAATAATACAGTTCCTCAGTTGCTAACAAGAATGCTCTGGAATTATCTTGTACTTTTTTCTTGTCCTAGCTCCTTGGTAGATTGAGCAGTTTTTAAATCTTTTGCTTAAAATTGCAGTACACCTTAACAGTATTTCTTAACTATAGTGCTTGACAAAGTCTGGATATTACAGGCTTAGTATACAATTTGGCCCAGCAGTTGACCTCTACTCAGATGGTTCAAAAGGGTCATTAGAGAAAGTCAACAATGTATGTAAGTCTATAGTTTAGTTTTCTGCACAAATACAATAACTAAAAGGGATGAAAAGCATTAACCATTTTCAACTGAAAACAGTATAATGTTTTACAAAAGGGGTCCAGTCAAGCGCTACACTGATTGAAAGCTTATACAATTTCATTATTCACGGATTTCATATTTGTGAATTCTCTGACATGCTAAAATTTGTTTTTAAACCCAATATCAATGCAGCAGTTTCACTGTCATCTGCAGATGTGCACAGAGTAGCAAAATATTTGAGTTACCCGACATGCACCCTCCCGTCTGAGGTCAAACAAGGTGACACTCTGCCTTTTTGTTTCAGCTCTCATACTGTAAACATGTCCTTTTCATGGTCTATTTAGTGCCACATTTGTCACATTTTTGTGCTTCTTGTTAATTTTGCTGTTTAAAATGGCCTCCAAGCATGGTGGTGAACTGCTATCTAATGTTCCTGAGAGCAAGAAGGCTGTGATGTGGCTCACAGAGGAAATACATGTGTTAGATATGTCCTGTTGACTGGTAGTTCAATGTAAATGCATCAACTATATATTAAGTGTCTGTAAACAGAAACACACATAAAACAAGATTATGTATTGATCAATTCACAAAAATGTTGTGACCAGAGGCTTGCAGGAACTTAACACTATTTCACATAGGATAAATGCTTCAGTATTCACTAATTCCATGTTCACAGTGACTTCACAAAACATGACTACTGCAAATTACATGAATTGAGTGTATTTGGTTGTCATCCGTCTTCCCAAGCCACTGGCACAGTGTAGGGTCTACGCTTCCAGCAGTACTGAAAATCCACAGTGACATTCATATTTCCCAGGTTCCTTGCTTGGCTGTATTTGGGTTTCTAAGAAGTTAGTGAAGTGATATGCTAGTGAAGCCCCCAACTATATATTATTTATTTTTTTATTGCAGTGTATAAAAATTGTACCACCAGTACCAGGAATATCATGAAGCTGAGATAACACAATTCTTTTTCTTAAATGAATGTCAGACAGGTACTGTGATGAATAAATTTTTCTTTTGTCCTTTTTCATCTTAGTTTCTCATATTATCATTTTTCATCTTAAATGGTCTTTCTCCATATTTTTTTCTTCATTTTACCTGTTGATTATTTCTCTTAAGCATCTGTTTTGTATCTCATTCTTATTATCTTCTTCTTGTTTTTATTCCAGCCACGAAAATGATAAAATCCCTAACCTCTGACTCCCTGCACCATTTGGCAAATGTCTTTTTTTCTGTGTTTACCTTTTTATATCTACATCTTTTATATGTCCATGTCTAAAACAGAGCCCTATAAGTAGGAGTGGGTGCCCAGTAACTAATGGCATTGATAAATTTCAGAACCTTCTATATCTCTGCAAAAATGCTTTGAAGAAATTACCTGTACCATTCACCAAATTGTGAACACACACAAAAAAGGTAAAAAATTCTGACTTAAATATTTATCAATCATTTCAGTACGATATTTTGTTTAACAGACGTGCAATCATGCCATTTCTATTTCAGTATGGTAATTTTTACATAATTAAGATATGTTATTTTCAAAGCTTTCTCAAATTTACCAACATCTCATTTTATATGACTACTTTATTACTTGGACTACAACCCTCCCAGGAATATCTGTGGGAGAACAGAACGAAATCAACCTGTGTCTCTATCTACATATAAAAAATTCATATGTGTGTCTATTATATACATACGTCTGTTTATATGACGGTATATGTGTATACATGCATATATATGCACATAAATGATATTAAATGTAATAAGCAATTAAGACTTTTGTACTTATGAAGTCACTTCAACAAAAATATTATAAAATCATTTGCAGCTAAAATAGGCTCCATGCATTTCAAATAAAGTTTATACAGAGTAAATTATTTTTCTGTTGAAAATATCTTCTTAATAATATTGATATTTTAATGAAAAATCCAAGATATTTTATAATATAAACTATTTGAAAGGAAACTGAATTATGTAGAAGCTTTTTGTTGTTGTTATTCTAACTCATACGTATTTTGAGTAGAAAAAGGTGCCTTCGTGTTAGCTTTGTTTCTTCCAGGAACCCATAAATTTATTTTCGTTACATTCTTCTCTAAATTTAAAGTACATTTTGCTATTGAATTCCAGTCAGGGACAAGGCTGTTATAGCTAATAAATGAATAAAACAGCATCACACTAAATACTTCTAGACTGCATTGTTGGTGAAAGTAGAAGTGGGGGATGGAAGTTGAAAGCTTCCTGTATGGGTCTATGTCATTTGGATTTTTATGATAGTAATATAGTCATTCCATACATACGTAATACAAAACAATAATCCTTTTGAACACAATCATCAAATCTGGAGGTAAATATGCCTTTTCACAAAAGGTCAGTGAGTGAACTGTCTGCTGGTAGATTTTATACAAACTGTTGCATCTTATACATCCTTATTATTTTTAAACAAAAAATAAGTTCTATTTCTTACCTGTCACTTATCCTGAAATAAAAAGCGTATTGTCTCTTTGTAAAAAAATTAATGCATATCTATATATTTATCTCTCTAGTCATCTATGTATAGATACAAATACATCTGTAGAGATACAGATATTCGTTTATATTTATACTTAAATGCAGACAGATTTTCAGATTGTAAAATGCCTTTACTCTCATTGACTATTAAGGGATTTAAACTATATACTCATTTATCAAAATTGACTGAGGCATATAAAGAAGCGTTAGGTATTTAATGTGTGTTGCTAATATTAAGTAGAATCATTGTTTTGAAGTACAGATTTTAGTTCAATAACATAGCACATTACAGCAGACCAAAGTTATTAACTTCAATTGATAAAGAATTATGAATATAATTATAATGCTGTTAATTATTTAAAGCCATGAATTATGCAAATGCAGCAGGTATTATTAATCATCTACAGGAACTAGAACAATTTTCCTAAAAGAACATATAAATATTAAAAAGCCTGACTTGGCTCTCTTATGTACATTTAGAGCTTTAGTGTTCCCTTATGAACCATGTTTGGATTCAGGTCTCCTTTATAAAATGAAAAATGCCCCAAATGCATCTTCTCTAAAGACCAAATGAACGTCATTAGATTTCTCTTCTTGTCTATAAAATGTTTACTAACTGTGTGGTTCCACGTGTTTGTTTATATCAGCAATATCTCAATTCTTTTAAGCTAATATTTGTCTGTGGTGGCTGACGTCGTCCTCACAAATAGCACATTGTATAGATATCCCTGCTGTGAGACTGAGCTACATGTAATAGTCTTGTAGCATATAATGAAACAATAGAATTTCCAAAATTAACATATCATGAACCTTCCCCCAGTACTAAGGAACAACAGAGCATTTGAGAGAGTAGTTATGAGTAATTTCTATAAGTGTACTCACCATTTATAGAAAGGACATAATGAAAAAAATAGCAAGAAAAGGGTTTCCAAATTGAACCTTTCGAAGATGCGCAGTTAGTAAGAGCCTTGAATATCTGCTTCTGTAAACAGATCGTTGTAAATTTTCCTGCAAGAAATACTGGCCTTTTCCTTTAAGGAGCAACTTGTAGAAATATTTAAAAAGGGTTTTATAAACAAGGACTCTGTTTGCCTCAGAATATTAGCGTTTAATTCCTGTTTTTCTTTTAAATTCAGTTTTATTTTATTTAAAATAGAACTCTTCGTAATTGATTCTTAGAAGAATTATTTCTTTTAAAATCTCAAAACATTTCCAAATACCAAGAGATTTACATGTTTGTGACCTTGGAATGTGATCCTTACTTGGAAAATACCAAGGTTGGGCAGGGACTAGAGTAGGAGTTAGGGGATCGGCAAAGGGACGTGTAGGAAGGCAGTGCAGGGGAGCATTGTGCTATTGAGACTGTTGAAGTCTTAGCCTTTAGGACAATGTCTGGCATAGAGGCACTTCCAGAAGGAATGCTTCACTGAATGTTATAAGCAGCTTGCAGTTTATGGCACATTCACAGCAAATGAAAGTATATATCAACTGTTGATTGATGGACCTATCAGAGACATGACTGTTTAAACATACACTATCCATGTGTTTTCTAGTAAGATAATAGCCCAACTTTATTCTGTACTGGGTAACATTTGGACTTGTATTTAGTTTGAGCCTCACATTTTAACAATTGTATTTAAAAATCTGATGTCTCTCCAGAATATTACGGAGTTTGGAAAGGATGTTGGGGAAAGAACTGTTGAAGTAAATGAGATTCTTAAACTATAAAAGATTTTTGTTCTTGTCTCTCGAGTTTCTGCCTATGACTCTGCTTTCTGCCCTGATGCTAGATGCTCTGCTCTCTCTGCTGCCTGCTGTCAGTTTGAACCATAAGTACTTTCAATAGCATTTCTGATCTTGTCCTCTTTCTGAAGACTACCCATGAGTCAAATATGAAACTCTTTTATCTTTTATTGTTTCAAAATTTAAAAAATACATATTATCTGAGAGACATTATAGCATCTGAATTTTTATTATATGCAAGTCTGTTAGGAGAAAGGTAGAAGGAGAATCAGCAAGTAGAAATTGAATTCTTTGCATGAAGGGGAGCAGATTTAGTTTTGCCATAAGAATGAACTTTCCAAGATGAGATACGTCTACAGTTGGAAACAGCATACATTCTGCCCTCATCTATCTTTTTTCCACTGCTGGATTTCAGGGCTCATCATTTAGAATCTCTCTGCTCTGATCCACGCTTGCCATTTATTTAATGAATGCTGCTATTAAAAAGATACTGTTTTAAGCACTGTAAAAAATTATATCAGATAATTTCCATAATAATCCAGTGAGCTAAATATTATTAGTGTCCCCATTTTTCAGTTAGGTAAACTGAGGTACAGAGATCTAAGCAATTTGTCCAAGGTCACCAGCTAGTTAACGACACATTCAGACTTAGGCAGTCTGCTACTATAGTCTGTGTTGTTTTTTTTAAATTTATTTAATTTATTTTTTATTTTTTTGAGGAAGATTAGCCTTGAGCTAACATCTGCCGCCAATCCTCCTCTTTTGCTGAGGAAGATTGGCCTGAGCTAAGGTCTGTGCCCATCTTCCTCTATTCTGCTTGATAAGTGGTGCACAGGTCCACCACTGGGATCCGAACCTGTGAATCCCAGGCTACTGAAGCAGAGTGCACGAACCTAACCACTATGCCACCAGGCCAGCACCTATAGGCTGTGTTCTTAATATCTATTGTATACTGTTCTGCACTCAGTATACAGAGTCTGGATCCCCATGATTTAGAGCTACTTTAAGACTTTTCATTGTTTGTCCCAACTTCTCTAGCCTCATTTTCCAACATTACACCCGTATTCCTTTGATCCAGGCACCTGGGATCTGTCACCTTCCACCTGAGGATGCCTGGAGTTTCCAAGTGTCTGTGCTGTTTGCCATCCCACTTCTGTGTCCCCCACACTTGCCACAGGCCCTACTTCTAGTGTTATCTCTATGGAAATCCTCCGCTTATTTCTCTATCAAATGTTGCTGCCTCTATAAAACTTTTTGCATATACCAGGCCCAATTAATTATTCTTCCTTGTTTTAGCTGAAACTTCAAATTTTCAGCTCTGTTATGATCATACAGTATATTAAATCGCTTATATTTCTGTCCTCTGTTATAACCTAGAAACTGTGTGAAGTCAAGAACTACATCTTTCTCATTCGTGTACCCTCAGACCTTGATAAGTGAATGCATTTAAAAACTGTCTAAATGAATGGCACACATATAGTATAAAGCAAGAGTTTCTTATCATATTAAGTGCTCAAGCAAGAACTAAGCGGCCAGCCATCACAACTGTGGTAAAGGAGACTCCTGCATGGGGAGAAAGGTTAAGCTGGATACTTGTCTCTGTGGCCTTTTTTAGCTCTCTCATCCCAATTCCATATCATGCCTCATAGCTAAAAAGTGCCAGTCAGAAATACCTATCCATTGTGTGTGGCTCGGGCTAGTTGATTATGGTCCCCAGGGCCTACTTCTTAGAAAATGTGTTTGCATTGTACTCCAAAAAGAGCTATTCTCCCTCTCTCTTCCTCACTGAATTCCCATTTATATTTTTCAAGTCTACAGAAGCTACATTTGGGCACAGACTTTGCAATTTGCCTTTGTGCACAAATATTCAAGCAGGAGATATTTATCCCCCAGAGATGGTGAATAAGGTGTATTCTTAAATTATTGCAAAGATTTAATTCTTTTCACCCTGGGAGAGAAATTAACACTCTGTAATGTCACTTATGAGACTGAGATTTTTCTTATAACACAGGATTAAATGAAAAGAGAAAACTCCCAAATACATACTTGTAGTGAATTAAATAAGTATGCAAATCAACTTCTGACCTTACATTGTTTTTTCTACTAAATGAGGTATAGATTTCTAATTGATGGAGAGATGATTTTGCTATTTTTTATGCCCTTTATAAACAGATCTATCATATAATATTTTATATCACTTTTGAATTATACGAAAATTCATGCATAAGTTCAAAAGGCATTTATTAGTATTTATAATAAATAATTACAGAAGAATTCACTGGTTTAATGGAAAAAATAGTTAACACAATTTTAAAAATGTATCGAAAGAGCACAAAGGATATCAAATCAATTTAAAATGATAAATGTCCAGATAACTACAAAAGAATACTAGTTATCTACATAATCCATTTGTAATTCTTCTTATCCCGTATTCGGATTACCCAGGAGATGGTGGTAAGCCAGATGTCCTATTTGAAAGTTGGCATTATTTTATCATTTTAATCTTGCCAGTTGTTAAAGCCATGGTTAGTTCACTTTTGTCTTCCCTGATTTTGGCTTGTTTTATTTATCACACAATTTAAATGTAAAAATCTACAATACTATCATCATAGAAAAATTCAAAAGAGTAGAGAACAAATAGCTCACCAAAAAGTATGTGAATGCCTAATAAATATGAACATATGTTCAAACAATTAGTAGAAGAACTAAAGCAAGTCTTTTTGCCTCTGAAAGTGGAAATGGTCAATAAAGTAGGGGAATCAGTGAGGTGGATGTGCCCTTTCTTGTTGGTGGGATTATAAATCAATCTAATGGTTTTTGAAAGCAGTTTGGCAATATGCATAAAGAGCATATTCGATCCTTTGACCCACAATTTGTCTTCTGAGGCTCTTCCCTAAGGACATGATTAAATAATATGGACAAAGTTGTTCTTTGCTGTGTTATTTTTAATAGAAAAAGAAGGAAATGACCAACAACACAATGGTTGTCAAAGAATCAATTACGCAAATCTTGATATATCATTGCAGTGGAACATTATGCAATTACTAAAATATTTTCAAGAATATTTAGTAAGAGAAATATCGATCATATAATACCAATCTGAAAATATATACAATATGACCAACATATTTAATTTTTTAAAAATATCTATGTAGAGAAATTAATATTAAAAGAAAAATTTCTGAAATATTAACACGATCTCTGATGTGGTTAGATTTTCTGTAATATTTAGCTTATCTTATAAAAGTTTACTTATAATAAGAAAAAACTTTAAAGCATAATTTTGCAAAATCCAAGTGAAATAAGAAATACCCTGTTTACAATTTTAAAAAAGCATTTCACAAGATCATAGTATCATTATGCTTGGTACAGCTTTCTTAGAAGAAAAACTATGGCCAGAAATAGACCTGTTAAGTGCTGTTTAGAGGAGCACCTAATCCCATCTTATGGAGGTTGTCAGCATCCCTAAATACTACTTAGAGGCAATTCCCGCAAAATTGAGATGGAATAATGAGTGAGCACGGTTTCTAAGGCCTTACCTGGAAAGTGAATTGCTACTCGGTTTCCAAAAGTAATACTTCTAGTGGGAAACTCATGCTTCTCCCTAAACCAGATGTGCCTGGTCCTGAGTGAGACAGGGATTCTGACTATAATAGTTATTTTACCCTCCTACTTTTCTACTAGCAGATTCTGGTTTTGGTTTCACACAGATTCCCTAAGGAGAAGGAGCACATAGATACTATTTTATTGTACCTTGTTTGTTGGTCTCTTTGCTGCAAGAAAGACGTTGTCTCTGAAACCCCAACAGTAATGTAACTGGTCCTACATCTTAGAAACCTTTGATTTTGTACACTGTGTCTGTTAGATTTAACCTCCATTGATTAGATTATAGAGGTTTGCACTGTTAAATAGTACATAAAAGACACAGTAATTACTGCCAAATCCTTCCTGAACCCAGACATCTCAGATAGTTTTACATATCCTGTGTCCACACTTAACCTTGTTTCAAATTTCCCTTGTCAGCAAACCGGGAAGACGTTAGTCACAGATAAACCAGAAATTTTCACTCGGTAATTTTCGCATAGATACTCATGATTTCGTGTCTTTAGTTGAATTATATTTTCCTCATTAAAAACAAAGAACTCCAACCTTTGCCAACCGTGGCTTCACACTAGCAAAAGCGTTCTGGGTGTGGATGTTGTGTTTGATCAAATCTAATGTGTGCTAATTGGCATGTACTTTATAGTAAATATAAAATACTAGATGGTTTCCAATCTAGTTATGTACTACAAAAAGCAAATTGCATAACTTTTATTCAACTACACTCTACAGTCATTATGAAATGGCTCTTTCAACTAGGAATACATAGGTAGCATGTTAAACAGCTA